>NC_083597.1:36017817-36322984 GCF_020882245.1 Rhopalosiphum padi
TCGTTTGGCAATGCCAAAAGAATTTCATACAATATATGAGAACGTCACTCGTCGTTTTTTGTATAGATACGCACAAATAAGTATGACCATAATAGAAATTAAAAAATAATTATGTATAATAATATGTGTATAATAGCTCTATACTATAATACATGTCCGAGACCACGAATGTTAACCCAGATATTGGATTACAAGCGCGAGTTACATAAAATGTGTATAACTATACCTATGTAATACATAATAATTCAATTATAAAATATATATATCAAATCACAAATAGTAATTTTGCAACGAAGCACCGTATTATTGTGCGGGTTATAATAACATAATGTATATTCTACGAGTAAAATATAACATATATTATATAATCGTGGTTATCACGACTGTCAACTTGGCGATGTGGCGAGAAAGATTGGCATAACTAGGAGGGTGTCGGGGGTACAGGGATTCCATTAAGTTTAAAATCACTTCAATAATTTAAAGTAGAATTTTGCCATAGCTCAATGACTTTTTAATGGACTGTCTGACTATTTAAAAAACATGATATTGGCTATTACATGTAGACCATTAAGTAAGGCAAATACGAAAATAAAAATCATAATAAATTTATAATAACTAATAAGTTTTAACAACGATTATTACAATTACCTATAAATTGTATTATTTAAATTCTAAGCTATAATTATGTAACCCAAATATTGTTAATTAAAATGTTTTCTCAAACATGTATGAACTTCTGTAAGTTGCATCAACTTTTTTGTAAGTTTCGTATCACACGAAAGCTAATTCTCTGTAATACGAAGAAATAAGACATAGAATATAAAGTAAGATAAATTCACAAATTTGTCTATTTTACATGGGTATATTGATAGAGATTTATCTAATTGGGTTGAATTAGGAGAGGTTTTAAACAAGTTTCCTCGAAAAGAAAGACTGATCTTAATAATTATAGGTATTGCATTATATAATACATATACATGTATACTGTATAGGTAAAGTGTATAATAATATATAATTATATTTTATATTATTTAAATTAAATCAATTTATATTTAATATAATATAAATAATACGAAAATATATCATATTAATATATAACCATAATATAAAATAATATTATTATATATTGTAAACTTCTCTTTGATTTTTTTTTATTTAAGACGACACCTCAAAATTCATTTTACCAACATAGTAATAATGAGCGAAATAAAAAAGAATAGGTCCATAACTCATAAAGTAAAAATTGATGATTTTAAGCTCAACATTTTAAATACTACAGCTACGCCCATGAAGATTCCTTACACTAAAATATAATTAATAATTATTATGATAATATAGTGCAAACTTTAAAGCTACGATAGACGTACGTGTGAAGCGATTAATCTGACGCGGCAGTGGTGTGCAACCGGTGCAGCGCGTATAATATAATATACTAACTGCAGGCAACTGGTGATGTTTGTGTAATACAGAATAGATACGTGCGTATTATTATTATAGTTCGATTGCGGTTTTCAACGACCGGCTCTCAATCTCTGTGTCGTTTTATGGCGATGAAATGTGTTTTAGTGCTACTCGATGCACCTTTTAAAATACCTTCTACGCGTGCAAACACTCGCCAGGATAATAATAAAGTATAAATTATGTGGAGCTCACATAGATTTGCGGAAAGACGTCGGAACAATAAAAAAAAAAAAAAAAAAATACAACAAATTTACTACTTTCGCGAAGAGAAAAAAAATCGGTATTCAATATTTTTTCTTTTATCTTTTTATTGTCATGTGGCGGCCGAGAAGCGCGTCTCGCGATGAAACGAGTTATTGCCTTTGCGGCCTGCTGTTGCAGCAGTCAGTTAGTTAGTGTACCTATACCTACCGACTCGCTCGTTTCGCAGGTCGAGTTTAGCACTAATTAAAAATAATGTCGAAATCACTATACGTTGTTAAAATTACTTGTTTTCTTCATTGTATGTTCAACGCTAATTATTGTATACGGAAAAATAACAAAAATATGTAAAAAGAATCATTGGCCCGTGTATAGGATTTTGTATTATCCATGCACAAATGTTGTTCTACTGCAGAAGTACGATTTTTTTAAATTTTCATTTATGACTGTAAAAACTATTTAAAAAACAACATAATATACATAAACATTAAATAAATATATTAATATTAAATTCTTCCGATTATGAATAACATAATATAATTTCTCATTTAAATACATAAAAACCTTTCAAAAAATCATTAATAAAAAATAAACTTAATTTAATTTTTTTTCTTCTTAATATAGAGTTTTAACATATAAGTACTTAGAACCAGATTTGAAATAATATTTAATATATTGTGATTTTGAATATTAGTGTAGCATGCAATAAAATGACTATCATACATTATATATTACAATATTGATGTGTCGAATCATTATATTTATAATATACATACTTATTTATTTTTATGACGATTATGAAAATAATTATAAATAGACTTTTTTTTTAAATCGATCTCGATAACAATGCGTGGTTGATCTCTTGAAGTATGGGATTATATTACCGATCTACGTTCGAGACGACAGGAGTAATCAGACTACACAAATAATAATAATAATGCACAAGACACACGCGAGCTATACATAATGCTGGTGATAGAACTTTCACCCATCCGCCAGAATGATGCGAAAACTTGTTTTTGTAAGCACGCAAGCCAGGCCCAGTCGTAAAGTCGGTGATGACACCATGACGACGACTACATGTATGGTGTATACCTATACCTACTGCTGGTTCGCTTACATTTTCTTGCTGTTTATATATATATATAATATAATATATACATATGACAGTATTTACTAACTATATAGCCCAACGTCACGTACATATATTATTATACTCGTCACCGCAGGAGACAAACTATAGTTATAATAATTGTTGTATCTCAAACAACTACATTTTTATATTCCTACTTTTGTGATAGAGGTGTTTTGCAAGCGTATTGAATCCCCAGACGCGATCGTCGACCTGTTGATTATATTTTCGTGTGCTTAAAATTTTAATTAAACGCATGATATCAATCATTATATAGATGCATCGTCGTTTTGGTTTTAACCTTATTATTATAGTGTGATCCAATTGATATTTATTTAAAATATAAATATAAGTATGGTTATAGGCACTGCATACTTTGTAATCGGCCGATAAATATAATAACTAGGTAGATATAATATACTTAAAAAAAAGTGATGCTTACTCGTATATATTTGTCACTTTCCAATTGGTTTGTTTATAATTTTAACAAAAACAATTACTCCACAATAATATATGAAGGATATGTTATTAATTATATTATAGGTATGTTTAGACACTATATATATATATACAAACATAGTATTTTATATTTGTATCGTTATTAAGTCTTAACGATTTGTTTTTTTTTACTTCGTGGTCATGTCTATCGAAATCCAGTGCAAGAAATAACACTGTACTGCATTTTTTTTAAAAGTGTTAAAAATATTTCAAAATATGTGTTCTAGACAAATATTGTATAACATACAATTTTTTGTAATCATTATATTATAACTTCTGACTTTTCCATAGAACGCAATATCAATTCGAGGTCATCCGTCTTAGAATTAATGTATTGTTACCTTAAAGTTAAAGTTAGTTATACACTGTGTATCGTGTATGTATTGTATATATAAAATAGGCAGTTTAAATATTTTAATGATATGCAAATCGTGATACTGCGTACCTTTATACTAGTTATTATCATATTATATTCATTAGTAATAAAATGCATACATTCGTCATTTGACGAATACGCATATAATAACAGAAGAGGGGAAAGGATCAGAATTACGATAAAAAAAAAAAAATACTTTTCCAAAGCCGACGATTGCATCGTGCCACCGGATAGATTAGGTATTATTATTAACGTTACGATAGCGCAATGGAGCATAATAATGCACTCCGTAAAATTATTGCAGTTTTCTACGAGATGACGTTATTATAACGACGCGGCAGTGGCAGTGATAACACGATACATTTATGTCATACCTATAAAACATTTATATTATAAATAAGTTATTATTATAGCGTTTATGATCATAAGTGATGCCATATAGCGTTGAATAACAGTGTAACACGTTGACATTTTGAGGATGGTTTTTTTTCCAAGTCGTATTAATTTAATATCCGCTATTGATTCTTTGAACGAATACACTGTACTTATTAGGTAAAATATATTATAAAAAAATTAAAAACCATAATTATTCCATATTTTCAAGCTTGCAGTTACACACGATTATTCTTCAAAAGATTTCCGTGGTTTATTAATTTATACAAATTGAGTTGTTTGTTCTGTCTTGCGACTACATTTATTTCGTGCGGTAGTAATAGTTCACGAATCGTGACCTTTACGCGTATTTGACCAAAAAACATAATTTATATTTAAAAGAGAGATCAGCGCGAAATACATATTTATGTTTCGAGTGTAATAATATTCAAACTCGTTTTGAAAACCAATTCTAGATGAGATTTTATTTATTATATCGTTACGCGTTGTTTTCACCTTTTCATATACTATAAAGATGAGACGCAAAAAGAGTAATTCGCATTGTTATGTATTCGAAATCGGTGTAGGCAAAATAATATAATTTACATATATTTATTTGCTCATATTTTATGATATTCGTATAGATTTTTGTTCGACGATTGGATTTTTTTTCTCTGATACGCTTTGAAACATTTGCCTATAAATCATAATAATACAAACCAACTAAACGTTAGATCCGTACGAAAAGGATTATGGCCGTTGGAGAACATGGCATTATATAAACATTCACATCAGACTATCGGCCATGTCGATCTCCACGATGGCCGAGAAAAGGCAGTAAAAATTCAAAACATATTAAATCTGAACGCGATTGCGAACAGCAATCGTTACACTGCGGTACATTATTTATACTTAGCCGACGGTGACAAACTTATTTATCTACCCGCGTGCATTGCTCGTGTGTGCCTTTACGTCCAGAGAGAGAGAATGAGAGAGGTACAGAGCTTTCTTCGCGCGTCCCGCGTACTCATCCGTCCCCCCTCCCGCCCACACGGTCGCGCACAAAGAAAGCTGTCGGCGATGCTGTGACAAATAACCGCGACGTTATTCCTCCGTACACAATATATATATAATATATATGTATATATTATTATTAATACCGTGTACCTACTCGGCGATAGTGTGTATAGATTTATCGCGACAGCCGATAGGTTCTCACGGCAGACCACTGCACGTCACTCGCGACCTGCAGCTATTATATATATATATATATATATATATATATACATGATATTATGATGTGTAAATAAATATACGCGTTGAATCGATTAATTTTAATTCGCATCGCGTGCGACGAAAAAAAAAAATGAAGAAAAAAAAATCGCGCTTGTTGTATACCTAGTAGATGATATAGCTGCTGATGCAGCTACCCTCTGTGGATTTTTTTCTTCCGTGGCCGAGGATCGATCAAAATTGAGTGATCACGTTCAGACGAACCGGCGTTTATGCGATGATTGACGCGCGATCGCTAGAGATTATATATATAAGCGTGTGTGTGTGTGCGTGTGTGTGTGTGTGTGTATAATATAAATATATATGGACACGACGTGCGCCGTTTTCTCCGCGGAACAATAGCTCCGGCGGCTAATCGTCGAAGAGGACTACTATAATGCGCGCGCAGTCCTAGCCATATAGCCATTTACTCGTACGGCACTCGGAATATTATTATTTTTTTTTTCTTCCATTTCGACTGTCGTTTACGGCTTTTTAGAGATTTCACCGAGAACCTCTGTAACCTCGATAACTTTTCCCACACCGCCGCAGCTGTGATTTACCGCCGCCGAATCGGAAACGATGATATATGTGTATATATACTAATAATAATATGTTTTTACTTTGACAAAAGTTTCTTATCGCTTATATAATACTTGTGTGACGGCGTATACAATATGTGAACGACCCCGCATAAACTCGTCTGACTTATGACAGATGACCTATGACGGCAATAAGCAAATATCGTCACATCTGTTAAATAAAACGCACATTTCTGTATAGTCCATAATACTATGAAATAACAATCATCGAACGTAAAAATCAAATCAAATTTTTTAATACATAGCATAGGGTGATAAAATTATAAATTAAAACGAAATAACAATTTGACTCCAGTTTAAAAATCATCCAAAAATTGTATAGTGATTTTTATAAATTGTGCTCATTACACAAAATCCGTTATTAAATTTGGTTTCAATAATAAATCAATATAGAAATATATATTTTTTTTTCATGAAGGTAAAGGTTTTTCTTATACACAAAATACGATGGGATTAAAATGAGACTAAAAGCGTCTCGATTGAAGTTTTTCAAGACAACAGAGTACGGAACACGACACTTAAAAAAAGAACAATTCCGTTTTAAACAGGACGTACTGTATAACCTTGTTGTATTAGGTATTGTAATTGTATGACATGACATGTTAGGTATATAGTCGACATGTGTTTAAGTTACAAATTGAAACTTTATATATTTATTTATTATTGTACATACCTATATAGCCTATAGATTTATATCTGATTTATTTTAAGGACATGAAATTAAACCATTGTACATCATTCATAAAATCATTTTTATTTATCCGAAAGAGTTAAAAAAATAAAGTCGTAAAATGCTTAGTAAGATAATATTGTAAATATATTTGTCTGATTCACGATAAAAAAAAATCAGTGTCCTGCAATACCTATATTATATTTACGTATAAATGATCGTGGTTATAGGTTACGGGGTGTTTGCTGTTCCAACAGTGAATGCGATATATTATTATAATAGGCACTGGCAAAGAAGAGATAGAGAGAGAAATATGAAAATTTGCACAAATACACGTCGTGCCAATTAAGCGGCGGGCGATTACGAATAAGAAATAATACGCGCGCGCTAAAAAACATAAGTTTCAGTTTATCTCTTTGTAATACATTTATATGTATATATATATACAACCTTCTTCCCAGTCGTCTGTATACACACACGTATAGTATTTAATATATATGTATATACTAAAAATGTATAATATTGCCCACTAAACGGCGCGCGGCGGCGGCGGCGACGAAGACTTGCAGAAGCAGCGCAGTTGTCGTGCACGTTCTGTCCAATAAGTAACGCCGCGGAGTCGCGCGAGTACAACTCAATTACCCAACTATATATACGTGTACCTATAATCTGTGTGTGTGTGTGTGTGTATACATGTATATGCACTCGGATTTATATTATTATTATTTTTCAATCGATAACGCGGGCGGAGGCAGAGGCAGCAGCACACGCTAAATGCTTCTATCCATGCGAACGCTGTGGCTGCTGATGCTGCTGCTGCTGCTGCTGTTGTTGTCGCGGTCGTTATCCCGTTTTCCGATCCAACGTCGTCGTAGACGTGTATATGTACAGTGTGTATAATAATGTGGTCTCTCGTGTGTATACACTTAATAATTACCCAGAGCGGTTGATTATAATATATTTTTCTTTCTTCTGGTTTTTTTTTTCTTTTACGTATAAACTCTTTTTGCCCGATCGCACAATAGAAACGCACGCGAATCAACGACGTGGTATACGGACTTGCCCCCGAAAGAAAACCTCGTGAGGTAACTATGACTGCGGCAGTACATGCCTATGCAGTAAGTACACGTATAATATACATATAGCCACGTATCGGTCCAACTCATCGTCGTCGTGAAGTCATTTCTCCGGAACATATTATTATAATAATACGCTCGTTGCACATACATGCAGTGTGTATTATTATAATGTGTGCGCGCAGTGTTTTACACGACCGTCAACAAATGGTCGGTGTGCAGATGCACTTTGTTGCTAATGTCTTTTTTTTTCTCTTCTTTTCTTTTTGAATAGGTACCTACCAACTTCCTTGCCAATACGTTCTTTTATTCCAATCAAGAAGACGGGCGCGCGCCGGCAATAATTAACAATTAACTCCAACACTCAATCGCGTCGGCGCGGAAACGTGACCGCCACAACCACCCTATTGTTATTACCAGCTATATGATATCCAACACTTATTGCGTACGCCGTATGTATATAATAAATATACTTATAAACTTAACATAACAATATGATCTCTGCCGATTATAAACATGTTTGGAATCGTGTACACTATAGCTGTACATATTATGCATCGTGTGTGTGCGTGTACGATTCTTGTACGATTTTCTCGAATGTCGCTTCTATTTGCTGACGTAGTGCATATATGTACTATATAGCCCTCATCGGCATGTAAAATAATACATAGTTATGTAATATGTATGTATACACATATACATATTTTTAAGCATATTATATAGGTATGCAAGAAGATCTTTAACGTGAGGAACCTATAATTATTTTTTTATAAAAGTCATCATATTAATATATGATCCTGCAAGGCCTAGTTATCCGTCTATCTAAACGTAATAAATAAATAAATATACACACACACATATATATCCAATACATTAATTATATAATTAATTGGAACAATTTTGCTTTAAAATATGACCTAATAAAATCAAACATAATATTTCATTTGTTGGCTGTCCGATTTTTGTTTTAAATCGCATAGTATATATTATACCATTGATTATACGTACAATATTATTATAATATAATATATAATGTTGCAGTGTCGTCAATTGGAAAAACTTCACAAGGAATCCGCTATCGCGTTGAGTCGCGCGTAAATGTCACTTGACGGATATAGCTCGTTTCCGAGCACAAAAAAAATAAAACAAACGCCTCCGGTCGTCGCTCATAATATGTTTCATAGTAATAATAATCTTATTGCAGCGGTTCTTATTACTATTATTATTATTATTATGCACGATTTTTTTCCACCGCCACCGCCGCCGTCGACACTACGACATGGTAATTATATAGATACGCCGGACCCACATTAAACAATACTTAATCTATCATCCACTCTAATATGGGCGACGCGGTGAAATTTTTTTTTTTTTTAAAACCATCATAATTCATAACGATAATATTATATAATTGTATAAATAGTTTCAACGCAGTAGACTACACGGAGGAAGTGTCTCTGCGTATAAATATGCTATTTATACGTAGGTAGGTATAATAGGTATAGTCGTGTTAAATGTACCGAGTAATATTCCAAACGTTACACTTATTATTATACACTACGCTTGATGTTAGATCGTTAGATAGTATTACTATTATTATTATTATCATAATTTTTTTTTTCATTCGGAAAATTAGTCGCCCGCCGTGCCAATAATCAGCACACGGACTAGGCGACTTTCTCGGCGATCTAATCGGCAGCGCATACTTACGGTTCGTTAAGTTTAATTGTGGACTGTATATGCGTGGTTCGACGATGTTTATTTAATTTTTTCCAATGCTGTCGGTAATATTAAGTTCTGGAAGATAGCGTATTTGTAATAATACCGTTATTCATTATGTTATTATTATACTATATCGATTGATATATTTAAACGAACTCAGCTCAATGTAAGTGCATATTTCCTAATGATTTCTAATCGCTACACGACTAAATGCCCAGGATGTAATCATATATATATATATATATAAATGCGTCAAGATTTAAGTGAAAAATACGCCTAAACAAGTAATCATTTACTTTCATTCCGACGAAAAACGAAAACGCATACAAGTACCCGAAAAATTACACACAGACTTTATTGAGTTGAGAAAACTAATTCTACGATAAAATCGTGATCGGAATTAACTTTACGAGTCGGACGCACATGTTATCGTAAAATTGTGGAGTATAAAATAATATAGAACATCATATTGTGTCCAGATTTAATAAAAACTGTTTTACGCCACTCAAACACTTACCTATTATTAATCCAAATGTAATCAATAATTATATATCCAGCGACCGGCACCCATGTACAATAGAATTGAACATCTAAAATGTGTCTAAAGAGTCAAAATGAAAAACAGAGACCATATTATATTTTATATTATAAAGAATTATTAAATAATGTTAAACACAGTAATTTTGATTTTTTTTAATCATTTTTACCCAGAGTCCAAATAGGTATTATTATTATTTTCGATTATTGATGTACCTAATAATATATATGAATTTTATCATCACTTCTACTAGTTCTACTTCATTTCTCGTGTTTGATTCGGTAATTCTTATAAATTGGTATGACATTGGTATTACATGGCGTATAGTTAACTGTGCATCTTTTAGTGGTGTAAAGGTAAGTGTGCTATAAATATTTGTTTTAAATTTTTAATAAGAAAATACGACAATCTGGATTTATATATAAACAAATAGATTATAATTATTATTATTATAATAATTTCCATTTTATTTCTATTTATAAACGAATCGTAATATAATGCTTAGTTGTTATTCTATTAATATTATTTTAGTTTTATTGTTATTTGTTATATAATATGATCAATAGTATCTATACCTAGTACTGATATTATTATATATTTTACGTGTTAAACAGGAAAAGACTCGTAAAAACAACTATCAAATGTGAGGTGTGACTATCGATCTCTACGGAATACAAATTGTAAATTGCAACGAAAATATCTTTAAATATTGACAATGAAAATTATTTTTTTTTCTTTCCGAATGCTGATGTTTGTTATTAATAATTATTCATCGTGTGGAACGTATAGAATAAAACGATATTAATTTGCTTTTATAAATTCGGAACACAGCTAGTCATATAATAGCTATAACCTAACCTTCGTCTAAACGATGCATAGTTTGTTTTTGGAGCTCTTGTATTTATATAAATAAATATTACTTTTCTGATCAGTTTAAGTTACCGGTTAATTTCGTTAATTATAACTTCTCTTCAGCTAATTTGGTTACCGAATAAAATGGATTCCTCTTAATCTATTAAAACCATTTAAATATATTTAAATAATATACTGTTAAGCATTTTTTTCTATTTCACGGGGTATCGGGTGACATATTTTATAACATACTTAAACGTCGATTTGAATTATTTTTGAGTTTTTAATAACTTATTATAACCGTCCGGATAAAAACCAGATATATATTTTTGTTTGGATAAAAAATATTGTATCCTTCTTCAATTATAAAATTGTATACTTACCGTTATTCTACAAACGGCTTACTTTCTTATTAATTATTTCAATTTATCAATTTGAAACATTGCATTTTATTAATATTTTAGACTCACTCCACGAACGGTGTCAACATACCAATGTCATCAAACAACATAATTTAGAATTTCAATCGTTTGATGAATATACTATACACTGATATACCTAATGTCAAATAAATATTTTTAATTTTAAAAATCAATATCATTCGTGGGTGGTGGGTATATACTGTGC
The DNA here is from genome assembly GCF_020882245.1 of Rhopalosiphum padi. Lineage (NCBI taxonomy): Eukaryota > Metazoa > Arthropoda > Insecta > Hemiptera > Aphididae > Rhopalosiphum > Rhopalosiphum padi. The sequence continues at coordinate 36,029,217 of NC_083597.1, forward strand.
ATATTACATAATGTAAAAAGAATCGCTACTGATATAAAAAAGTGAGAATATCATTTTTATCCAAGACGAGTTATATGCATATAATTCGATTTATTGCTAAACAATTATATTAAATTGATAGAATACCTACAGCACAAAATATATTAAAATAATTATTCACGTTTTCAGAAGTACATATTGTATATTGTTTAAAATGTTTAGATGTACCTAAATATATACATTACGTAATACATATGCTTACATAATATGGTATTATTGTATGCCTATACTTTAAACGGCGAGATTTGTAAATTTCATTAACTATAGATAATAACAACAATAATAATTATAATAAGTAACATTTAAATCCCAATAAAAAAAATATAATAAAAAATACCGGTTCTATAATAGATAATTATTATTTTCGGGTCTGCCCGCGTGCCCAAGCACACATTTTATAGCAACAAACACACTGCTGTGTATTAATACCTGTGTATATAGGTACCTATGTTGTATATGTAGTGTGATGAATACTACCCATGTATAATAATATTCTTCATTCATATAAATAATATAGGTACGAATCTTCGCTATTGACCGACGGCCTTGGTCGTGCGACCATAGATTATTAAAACGAATTATCGTCCAAAATAATTATTTAAAAGAAAATAATAATTAATACACCGATTATAAGCCATAATGTTTATACTCTACTACACAATAGAATTGTCAGGAAAAAAAACATTATAGTTGGCTAATTACCTAATATATATAAACGTGTTTTTAACGAGAACTCGTTTACTTAACATATATTACCTATGTCTATTATAGCAGCTAATAATATTGCAAACCATAATAACTTAGGTATATACGTCCGAGTATGACGTGAGTACTTATAGCTTAACAAAATGGGTAAACGATGACCAAGCTAGAGGATCTAGGTAGATAGCATAATAATATATTATGCAGACTGATCGAATCACGTTTCTTGAATTTCTTTGCAAACTTAATTTCGCGCGAGAGTAAAAGTAGGCTTCGTACATAATGTCAATGAATGAAATAAATGGTTCCTTAAAAAATTAGCGACAAATCGGTGAAATCGTTCGTTTCGGCGTGACAATTTGATACAATCTGCAGTTTAAATGGCCTAACGTCGCCGTATATGTATAGGTTTATGCCTATCTTATAGTTTGTATAGTGACTATACTTAACGACTCGACTAATTTCACGAATTTTATAACTTTGATGCCGTTGCAAAAAAAAAAGTTGATTAATTTAATGGCTCGTTAAAATTTAATGGAGCAATCACGGGCCACACTAAATCATGCTTAAGGAACCATAATATATTAGTTGACTACCTATTGATTCGTCAAATGTTAAGTGATTAATTATGCAACTCGGCATTGAACATTTACCCATTTTATTATATTTAAGTATACACGGTACACTGCAGATATACGATACACTAATATAGGTACAGGTACAGCCACTCGCTTGTGAGTTGTGATGGACATTTTACCTATTATGAAGTAAACTTGCGGAGCCACTACGTTCGAAAATATTAAAATGCATTACAATTTATTACATATTATTCTATCACTTATTGCGGGCTCGTGCATATAAAGTAGGCACAGACGTATAATAGTTACACATTTGCCCTTAAACATCAGCCATAAAAATGGTGTAGTTAAGTTTTGATTTATTTTATGGGATTCGGTACAAGTAAACGCGGTCGCGAGCCCGCGTGCGCGTGCGCACACCCGTTATTGAGGTTAGCCGTAGGTATTATATGTATATATGTTTAATATTATTATTTAATAATATATTATAGCAGTATATTATATTCATCGTCGCTGTATAAAGTGCGAGTTTTTACGCGATCTCGAACGACATAAATCTATATTTTCGAGTAGTATTTCTTATTTACGACACATACTAAAAGTGTAATTAGTATTCCATTTGTAAAGCTATATTGTCCGGGCGGTGGAATAATACGCTTTGCACCTGAAAACTAAATGTTTTACGGTTCAATTTTATCTCGCATCTCGATCTCAGGTGTATATTATATTATTATGTATATATTTATAGGATGGTATAGGTTTGTATTTATATATCGATATAAGTAAGTATATAACATATTATACACTGCACATAGTAATATTATATGTATATTTATATATAGAACACAGACCGAAGTACACGTGAGTATTAATCTCGACGATAAAAACGTGACGGGTTGGGTGCAGGAAAGGGAGAAAATGATGGCGAAGGATAAAAAAAACTGTAAGTTTATTATAATATTTATATATTTCTTTTAACCGCGTACGTTTTAGTACCTTACGTACGTAATATCTCCTCTATCAACCGGGGGCTCCTTAATCCACCGTGATATGTTGTGCGTAATTTTTTCCTCAGTTTTATAGCGTTTTAAAGTATCCGCACTATAGACATATCGTATACTGCAATTTAAATCCTGCTTAATGCTATATAATATCGTACGCCATAATAATTTTACTAAATATCCAGAACGTATGACTATAGGATCGTCCACAAAATAGAAACGTCTAGACAATATAAAATCATATACGGTTAAACCACAGAGATATACTATTCGGTGAACAGAGAGTTCGCTTGTGGTCTAAAACAATAGGTCGCCAAGCAATGTTTTGTCGTTGATGTACACTGCAAGTTAGCAGTGTATTCAGTCATCAAAACAATTAAATATTAATTTAACATGGATAGACATAGTCATATAATATACATTACAAACCTATTTGACTTTATGCTTAATGTGTATATAAGTCATCATATAGGTAGATGTAATATCATGAGACCGGAATAATGTCACATGAAAAACTCTTATCGCGAGATCCAAACCGCACACGTATGATGCGCGCAATGTAGGTACTGCTTAAACTGTATTTCAGTTTATAATCTTATCTTTATCGGATGCTAACAAAATATAATAAACAAGTGCGATAATTATTACGAAACAAATATGCGAAAAAACGACTGACGTGTAACTTGTTTGTGGCATCAATTATAATACACATAAATATTTAAGCCTAAATAGTTATTATAACTAATAAAACATAAAAACAACGTTTGTCGACTCGATGTTGTCGTCAAAGAGCCTATAATAGAGAGCCCAAGCAAGTGGAATTTCGAACCAGTACCGGCATTGTATATACAATTTTGTTGAGCATGTGGAAGACATAATTTAATGTGGGTATATGAACACATACCTACATAGGTATAGCAATAGTATAATTCTGATTTTAATGTTATAGTGAAATTTGAAAGTTTGTCCCATCGATTAAATATAACTCAGAGTTCTTCAACCCCACTTTGTATAGTGTATTTTAGTTACAATGTACGTACAATCAGTTTAATAAATACTGTATAAAAATGTTTGTGACACAAGTCATAATAATAATAATAATAATAATGCACACATTAGACATATTATTATTGGATATGTATATTGGACAGTATACATATTATTTATTTTAAAAGTACCTACCTTGTTTTTTTAGCGTTTAGAAAAAAAAACGCGTGAAGGCGCCAATATGGTTGTTTATGTGCTGTAACGCGTATGCATTTGGTGTATTATGTAAGATATGACTGGTTAAAGTTGATCTATTTAACGTCTAAAACAGTTGTATTCTTTGTTAATGCTTGTGGTGTTGGGGGGGGGAGAGGAATAGAAACATTACAATTTACATGCACATAGGTATTCGTGCGAAATTCTTTTACATATACTGTACATTACAACTAGAATTTTTTTTCTTATTCCTTATAATTTACCCGACTCATCGTGTCCGTCGTGTCTCTGTGTAGTCGGACTCGTTTTCCTCGTCGCCGTCGTGATGTATATAATATATTATAATAACGATAACGACGATATAATCCGTTCGATATATAAACCAGATTTTTATATATACATTTACACATGTATATACCTATTATACCTATCTATATATGTTTATTCATGAAATTTGAATCCGTTATGGTCGTTCAAAAATGGATGTAACATTTAAGGTCAATCAATTATTTAAAGGAGAAGAAGAAGAAGAAGAAGAAGAAGTCGAGTTGGCGGGCACGCAGTCGCGCCCGCTTGATGCTCGTTTTTACTCGATCTTCTTTCCGTACGTCCGTCGGTCAGTTCATTTATGTGTGTGTGTGTGTGTGTGTGTGTTGGTACGCTTTTTAAATGTCACACGAAAAAAAGTGGAAAAAGCGATACAAAAAGATGCGGTGGCATTAAACCACAAACTGGTTCATCTGCCAGAAGAGTTCTTCTTTATTTTTTTTCTGTGTGGAATGTCGTTTTGTAATATTCTAAAATATATTGTAGCAGTTTCTATATTATATATACTACGCCGCGCTTCGAACGATTATTCCTGCTAATAAATTGTTTTATTATTATTTATTTTTCGTCTCTTCTCTTTTTACCGCATACATATGCATAATAATTATGTGTATACCAATATTATACGCGTGTCGTGGTAGTTTCAACAGATGCACTGAGCATACTCGACCGTGAAAACGCGAGTGCGCGCGCGCGCGCCCACCTATATACTCATACTCATCTGCGGTGACCACAGTTCGCGGTGTCACCGTGTCATAGAATGATTTTATTTTTTCGAAAAACAAAAAATTCGTGCTGGTCGACATTGTACCTATAATAATATATACCTACCTATTCTTCGTCGGGACTGTGTCTTGAGTGTCGAGACGGGTTACGTTACGATGACGAATATAATATATAATACGAATAGGTATATATATTATTTTTTTTTTTTTTTGACAAAACTCGATCGAGATGCGCGTACTGCAATGCATACGACTACGATTTGGAAAAAAACATCATTCGTCGTATGATAATAATATAAGACTAGTCCCATCGATGTATCATCATATTATCCTATATGATAAACCGATAATGCCGTTTGGACGTTAGCGATTTCTCTCGCGTGTTCGAATACAGCCGTATAGCAGCTATATAGTGCTACAGCGTTCTTGAAGATTTTTCGCCTCCACGTGCGGTGGATTTCAACGTGAAATCGGTTGCGATATAATTATTGTATTTTTTTTTTTCCATATAGTGTCCCCACCTTGTATTATAGCGGTACAAACGATTTTTTTGAATACGACGAGAGACGCGGATCGCGTTACGTATTGCTCAGCTACAATTTTTCAAAGACGGCACAACAACACAATATAATTATAAACTGCGACGCAGGAGATCGCGAAAACCACGTCCTACATTTTTTTACTCTTTTTCTTTCTTTCTTTCTTTTATTACATTTTATTAGTTTCGTAATTATCCGTCATGACGTCGTCGCTGTGTCGTACGTATGTGAATTCCGCGTACTCCTTGTTTTCTGATATAATTGCAATTTTACTCGAGTTTTGGTTTTTGACACGATACATATATTATAATAATAATAATAAAGTCGCCGGTGGTTTATCCCTGGAAACGGTGCTTACGAAACCTCATGATAATATATATTATAATGCAAACTGGCATGCAGTTGTCATGCGCGATAAAGATATGTTTAAAAAAAAATAATTTCCAAGTAAATAAAAAATCATACTGTACATAAATTATGCGTTCAAACCGTATGTGTGATGAAATACAATATTATATTTTATATACGTAAAAAATCGTACTTAAAATATAGTATATTATTGTATATGATCGGTGTACAGTGTGTACGCGCTGAGTAGGTATATGACGTATCAGATCAATAAAAAAATGTGCCCATAATGTAGTACAATATAGATCAAAACCGACGAAATATTTATTGTCATCATTTTAATATATACATTTTATTATATACGTAGACAACTTAGTATTGAGTAATACATTTAACGTTAGACACTCATTATTTCATAAAACACTTACGTTTTTGAGAATGTTTTTCTTTTTACATAATTTTACAACATTTTCCTCATAAAATATAATTTCTACTATTTATAACCGTTATAATTTTTCAATTGCTAACATGCATTTTTAATGTCTTATTCCCAATTAAAAATTGTATTCAGTAATTGGGTACATAAAAATCGAATTTCAGACGAGCTGTTTATGAGTTAGATATATAAAGTATTTAACGTTTTATTGAGCGGAGTAGAGTGATAATCTAAGCTTGAAAATCTTAAGCTCATACACTATACTCGTCCGATTTTTGTTTTTTTTTTTAGATCGAAACACTCCGAATAATATTTTTCTTTAGAATGTAAAATTAAAATTATATGTCGTTGTTCTAAATAGTAAAAGTCGTGTCTAAAAGTCGGGTGCGATGCGTTACTTTGGGGAAATCTTGTGATATACGATGGGTGTATAGAGAAATTCAAATGCTAGTCGTGTGAATGGAAGGGGGAAGTAAAAAAATAAATAAAACAGAACAATACCGTATACATATATTATAAAGGTATACGCGCGAGGTGCGGTGTATATTATGTTTTATTTATGTGTTCCGCCACTCGTTTTAATGACGCGCCCGCGATATCTCGGCCGGACGGAGGCCCAGGTCCAGGTCGGGGCGTGAATATCCTTCGGCAGTCCCTCTACTTCCCGTTCTCCGTATAATCACAATACTATGTATATATAATATGTACGTACGTATACGTGAAATGCATAAAATATATATTGTAATGCATTGTAAATGTTGTAATGTTGCGTGTCAGATACTCGGTTAATAGTACAATAATATTGCGCATATAATATATAGATTATAATATTATGGCTCGAGTATACGACATAACAACATTGTACAGTTTAAATGAGCTAATGGCGAGTTGTATTTTCGGTAAGTCATCTGCAGGATAGGTATGGGTGTCGATGCTTGTAACTCAATCTACAGCTTCCAACAGAAAAGTTAAAATATGTAAAACTCGTAATGGCATTCATTTCATATTTTACAAGAAAATAAGGAGTTAGAATGTTAGATAAAATGGAATTCGTGGAAACAAACACAATAATATAAAATATACTAGGTAAGTTATAACTGAATTAAATATAATATGAATATATTACTATAAAATACAGTTCAAATATATATATATATAGAAATACTGGATAATATACCTACTTATTCTATGGAGCTTATAAAGTCTATATAGCTATATAAATATACATATATATGTACATTAAACCAGTGTTTTTTAAACTGCAGTAAACATTACTGAACGATTCAGATTTTTATGCGTGGAACATCCGAATATATTATTTAGTCTATGTCTATCCCTTCCTCGCAATTTCTTAAAAATATTCCTCCGACGTGATAATTGTAAATCCGATAATATATAACATAGTAATAAATTTATTTCTTAAATAAGTTAAATTGTATTATGTATAACAATTAACAATACGTTTTAAGATTCGTTTGTTATAATTTTAATATTTTATGATAATCGTGCATTGTTATCTCCACACACAACTTCACTTCCGTTTGAAAAAATATTATTTTATAAGTATACACACGCATATACACATAAATCGGTCACGTCCAAACATACTATACCTTCTCTTTTCTTAAATTTTTATTGTAATATTTCTATCTCAGATACATAATTATATGAATGTATACCTATATTATACAATTACGTGTAGTATAATAATAATTATAAATCGTAATACTTTAAATTAAAGAAAAACTTGATAATTTGTTAAAGTGTTAATGCTTTATGATATATATAACATCCAGCATGAAAAATATTGTAAATTATACTTAAAGCTTAAGTATATATATTTATTTTTTTTTAAATCCTCTTGCTATGATAAAAAAAAACATGTATATATATACTACGTATATCAATACGTCTCTTTATGTTTTAAATTAGTGATGCCTGTTGTATTTTATTTGGTAGGCCACTTTAATTATCAATTATTTTTGAAAAATGAAATATTATAGAAATCATTTAATAACTTGTTTATAATTAATTGGAAATTATTTTATTTTATTTTAAATATACTGAATTCAAATAATTTACCAAAGAATAGGTTAATTTTAAGTTTAAGCATATAATATTACTTAAGTATATACAATTATTGAATGATAATAAATGTATTAAGTTTAAAGTAAACATATATATTATCATTATAGACTATAGTAAGAAACATAAATATGTTTCTTACTGTAATTGGTGTAAAGTTTTTTAAATTATTTTAAATAAAAAATACATATTTTTAGCATATTTTACCGGTTTAAGAATTATTAAGAGAATATTTTTAGGTTTTTTTTAGAGCGTATTAGAATCCTAGAATTTTTAACTCTTTTAAAACCTAAAAATCCGCTCTTTAATTATAATATTTAATATACGCTGTCCTCTACATTACACGTAATAATAAGGACACGTATAAGTGTTTGTGGGCGATCGAGCTATGAAGCATATACAGTATAGATATACACCGCTCTTATACTGAATTACTCACATGCACATTCACTACATATCACGTCGTATAATAATAATAATAATAGTCATACAGAAAGAAAAACGCGATTCGGCGGCAAGACGATAGTCGTTTAAAACATTTTCGGTACTTCGGGCGCGAACGGTAGCGCCGCCGTCGTCGCCGCCTCCACGCATACGAAGGAGGCTTATTACGGCTATATAATATAATATACGGTGAACTATATATGTATACTATACGACAGACGAACTACCGGGCAATCGTAAAATTAACACGTCCACCGGCGGTAATACCAATATATAGTCTGTGCGGCGGCGGCGGCGGTAGAACCGTGTGAACTGGACGCGACGACTGCACTACACACACACGACCTGCTGCGACGTTTATATTATATATATATGTGTGTATATATAATATAATAGTTTCTATTTTTTATACTCTTTCGCCGGACAAAACCAAATTACAGGGTACACGTCTATCCATATACCTATATATATATATAATATACTGCTGCAGTGCTTTTGCGGGCGCGAGCGCGCGCGCGCGAGAGATCGTTTCTTAAATATATACGTCGTGCGTGCAAGTCGTTTTATATATAATATTATTACATAGTTTTGTGTGAATACACCACGGCGATGATGACTTCGAGCTCGGGCGCACACATATACCGTCGAATTTCCCAAGAAAATGCGTACAATATGCACACACACATGCGACGCAGCTATACCATTATAATATACTGACTGCCGTTTTAAGTACATATATTATAGATCGAGCAAAATCGTCTATATTCCACCATATTATTTTATGACCCACGGGCCACGACTGTGTTCTATTATCGTACATGCGTATTATTTAATAATATGTCATTATGTTGAAATATACTCGTTATTACTGCAGATAATCCACTTTTCGTTTTCAAAAGGTAAAAAAATTGTATGTGCGCCGTTTTTTCGATGATTAATTATATTATAAACACGAAAATAGATTTTCGGAAAAGCCTAAATTGCGTAACACACTAAGTATCGGCCATCAATATCAGGTCATATCAGTCAGGCGTATAATATAACGTCAGGAACGACTTTTATATTAACGCACGGACAACTTTCCATTCACGCGCGTATATAATATAATATAATATTATTATATACACTTCCCGGATACCGAAATACTGCGTGTTACTATTATAATATTCACACCATGTGCTCGTATATGTTATTATTATCATCATCAGTTCTTTCGACGATCAAACATTTATCTTAATGAAATGGCGAATACGTTTTGAAATTCACTGGCCTGAAAAACATGTGGAGATATCGCCGGCGGCCGCATAGTACAGACTACAGATAATATACCGCGGTGCATCCCGCGATTTCATAAAATCCGTATTGATATACATTATATTATTATAGTAAGGCGGTATGTTTTATGTTTATATGTTATAGATACAAACAACTCGCCACGTATAGAACCGCTGAAGTCGACAAATCGGCAAATATATTCGATCGCGTATATATAAACATATATATGATTAAAATAACGAAGATAAACAATTACCACCCACACTGCACCACCCTGTTTCGCGGGGTTTGCAAAATCTCAATAAATTTCAACATCATATTTAGTGTACGATATTATGTAAAAAAAAGTACTATTAGAGCATTATTATTCGTATGTTAATTATAATTTTATTAAACATGAATATAATATTACGATGCGTTTGCCAACCGATGCAGAGAAAACGATGACACGATTTTTTTTTATCCCATGTTCCGATGCAAGATGCAATATTTTAGTAACACTGTTGATTTGTGGCGTTATTCTGCTATTCTGTAAAAAATCGTCGCATTACAGTGGTTGATAATATAATAATAATATTTTTATAAGCACCCGCGAGAGGACCCTGCAGGGACACCTCATAGACACGTGACGTTAATTTGTCATAAATTCTCTCGTAGGTGCCCACCGTGTCACCACCGCCCGAATATAATTATTATATTGTGCAGCCGTGGATCACATATTATACGTCATAGGTTATAATATTATTATTATTGTTTTTTATTGTTTTTAAAAAATATATTGAAGTAAAGACACAAACGCGGTACATGTCATGTTGTCTGCCTATATATAAGAATTCTGATGATTCTTCCACTGCGGTATATATATATATATATAATATTCTATACTGTATGTATAATGGATTAATATAATACTAGTATATAGGGTATGGACTACGGAGTAGTGTGACGATAGTGCGATATAGCCAAGTTTACTGTCTAACATAAATTTATTTTAAAATGCAGACACACAGTAATTATTTTTTATACCTAAATTTTCTCTTGGATAAAAAATCTTTTTATGTGATGTTGGAACGAAAACTTTCTTAACGAAATATTACTTACTTATTAAATGAAAAATAACACAAAATAAATTCGAAGTGCGCGTTATACGTCGACATAAATCTAAATACGAATATATTATTATAATCTAGAATAAATATTAATAGGACTTATTAAATTTTGTTTTAGTGCATTTTAGATTCTGAACGGAATTGATTTTAGTATTTTATATTGATGTGTGAGTATGTACTTTTGTGTCAAACGTCAAGACACAGTACTTAGGTGGTAAAAATTAAAACATCTATATTCCTTTTCTAAATAACTATAGGAAAAGAAAAAAAAAAGAATTTTAATTTATTTTCTTAATAAATTTTTTATCTGGTCAAAAAGCTTGAAAATTGTATTCAAGGTTTCTCATAAATTTTATATATATATTATAATATATTATATAGCTATTTAAAAATATAAATATAATATGTATATAGGCACGATACAATATAATACGCATTTGAAATTCAAATTATAACAAAATCCGTCAACATCACAAAAATTAGTAAATCATTTTGTAGACGAAAATTTGTAAAATGTTCAATTTCTATAGACTATAGTTAAAGATTGGAAATTGAATACAAGGCTTATCATAAGTATATTTTTATACTGTTATCAAAAATATTTAAAATCCATCAACACAATTTCTATTATAAACATTAGACATTTTATTTTAGAATATGGTCGAAATTAAATATTTAAACGATACATTTTAGTTATTATGATATAATTCAAAATTATGATTCACGAGTACTTGAAATTCTTAACGTATATTATTATATTTTATTTACTCAATGAATTTTTCAAATGCAAAAATGAAATAAGATTCAGCTTACGGTACTATACTAATTGTAAAATAAATTACTTAAATATACCAATAGAAATATATGGGCATAGTGCATAAAATATAGGTACTTATAGCTGGCCAACCGATGCGTCGCTCAGTTACAGTTCGCTCGTCTGCGAAGATTTATTATTATTTTAATAAATTCAAAATTAATACATTCATTGCAATGCCCGACTACTCAATGACACACTCGACAGGGTATAAGTACATTGTACGCCTTACTGTACACTAGTGCTATACTAACTTTGCCCGTTTATATTAATTTTTTTTTATCGAAATTCGTGCACACTAATTACTAATAGTATACGTATATAATAATATAATAGCTCACTGTACAGTTTTCGTGTATACCTCTACACGGACTTAAATATTTTTCATAAACGTATAGCATGACGTGTCACATGCGCTCTGTGCGTAAAAACCGGATAAATGATTAGCCACGTTCACTGTTAACTGATATATATCGCCCTGTATGTGTATATGTATATATACAGATAGTATATACGTATACTTTACCTATAAATACGGCTATATATATATATATATATATATAATATATACCTTGCGTTATTGTGTACGACATGTCGCGCGGCGGACGTACGCGACGGTTATTAATTCTACAAATCGCAATAATTAGCCGCTCGCGGAACGTGCACACGCCCGCAAAGGGGTTTGAGACGTATAAGAATAACACATAAAACGAGTATACGAGAGTAAACTAGTTAACACAAGTATAATAAATTGTGTATATATATATATATATATATATATATATCATCACACAAATGCACACACTATATGCGCAGACGATGACCATCGAGCGATATAGTTAACGACACACGCGTAACTTGCAGGTACATTACCTACATTATTACCTATATTTATTATTTGTATGTACTGCAACGGCATAGGTATGCGTCCGTGTGCACATCATCTCTAGTCTGCCGCCTCCGCCACCGTGACGAGGGTATTTATTAAACGACGCTCCGCGGAAACGGCATCGCATCTATACAATATACGCAATATACGATATATTAAATACCTACGTGGCATTATTAATAATAATAATAATAATAATAACGTGTACCTATATATTATATATTATTTTGCGATGACACGATGAGACGACGACGGGTGGTTGGGTTTTTTTTTACGTTTTTTAATACGCATAATCTCTGCCCGTGTACACGCCAGTTTGGACTTCCGCTTTCTGTCCGAATTTCGTACAAATTATATTCCGTTTTTAAATTAATACGTTATTATTATTTAGCTTCGAAAGCTGTGCATTCGTGCAATGACCGAACACCACGGGGGTGTTGTACGCCCATAATATTATAATGTGTATATAATATATTATTATTAATATTATTATCACCGCCGCCGCCGCGGCGGAAATAAATTATGAATTAATTTCGAAGCCCGGCAAAATCGATTCGAAATATAAATTAATTTTTTTCCCCCAATATTGCGTACACGTGCGAGAGACGCCGTGTAAATATTTATTCAAATATACGATGTTCACCCGAAGGTCGCTGTCATATATTTATACATTATAACCCATCCGCCGCCATCGCGTATGTGTATGACGTATGAAATTGAATATTAAATCGAATTAAAACGATAAATTCAATCGACCAATATATAATCATATTTATAATAATAATAATATGATATTATATTATTATTTTTTTTTTATTCGAGACATATAGTCTTGTACGTATATATAGGTATATAATATATTCTTGAACGCTTGAGTGTGATATTATTGTATTCGGCAAACATTTGGTTTACGACTTACGAAAAACGTCCGAGTTGTTTAATCATTTTTAATGAAAAAAAACCTCTTGTGCCTGGTTCAGTGTTCGTCTACATCATATTTCTCGTGTCCTTTCCGCTGCTGAGACAGATATAATATATATTATATATAGTACCAATGATGAGTATTATAGATTATAAGTAGGTATGCATCGATTTAATGATTTTACGACCAGACCGGGTCTGTTGTATAGCGCGCAACCATATAGCTTTCGTCTTAATCACCGGGGGGTATACCCCGAGTCCTGATCCCACGATTTGTTTAAGTGCTCCACATAATACTGCGACCTCAACGCTATACACTGTAATAATGTATAGATAGGTATAATACGTAATACCATGGTTAAGTCGTCATACGATATTTGGTGTATAAGTGTACCGCAGTAGTATATACACTAATATTTAAATTTTAACAGGTAATATGCATCAGCATCTCAATGGCAACCTTGACATTTCCAAACGTTTATTATACGATGGAAGCCCATAAATCAATCGATTTGTCTATGTATACAATATACATACAGTATACAGACGTACGAAACGTCTAAAGACTGTTGAAAAATTATTATTATTTTTTTTTATATCATTATCTTTTCCACTCAAAATTATTGTTTACTGTGTATAAACAACAAACGCCATCGAAGAATAATATTGGCCCAGTGACGAATACACACTGTAGCATTGGTGCAATTACTGATGAAATAATAATATAATGTAGAGGAGCGCTAAAATTATTTGTAATTATTAAAGCAGCGGTTCCAAAACTTTTATGACCACGGCACCCTTGAGAAATAGTTTGTGCCTCGTGGAACTACTTTTTTTTAAATAATACAAAATGATAGTTTTTAATAATATAAATAATCCAAATATAATATAAAATCATTTTCTCAATAATCACATACATTTGGCGGAACCTTAAAGTTCCACGGACCACACTTTAGGAAACGCTGTATTAGAGACCCATTTATTCAAGCAGTAATATATAATTTTATTTGTAAATACATTGGATATCAATTTTTTAATTCAAATATATAAAATACTAAAATACATCAATGGACCATTAAATTATACCTTTTTTAAAACATTCTACTATTGTGACCTCTCTCATTACCATTTGTCTCACTCATGTGGAATTCTTCAATTTCCAGTTATATAGTAAATCTTAATAAAATTCTCCATACTCAAAATATTGATTTGACCCCGAAATATGTAAATATGTAGATTACATAAAAAACACACAAAATGTTCAAAATAGTGAAGTAAAATACTTTAATCACTATTACAGCAACTAAAACATAGATATCTTACAAATATGTAATATTATGAAAAACTATAAAACGAACAGTTATCATTACTTATTTATTAATGAGACTCCATCATTACCTAACAATGAATTGACATATGATTGCAATCATTATGTATCATATAATAATATAATTCAGTTCAGATTGCACCTGCAACATATCAGCTAAACAGGCCTCGATTTATTAGAACAAGCCAAACTAATGAAATCAAAAGTATAAATTCAAAAAGCAGAATGAATTAAATAAAATGTACATATAACTTTACTTGGAAACGTAGTCGAGTGAACAGTGGTGAGGATGTGTAGAACTATATATTATAAGTTCACCTGGCAGAGAAGAAATTGGTGTGCGTTCGATTCAAACTTCGACAATGGTTAGTTTTATAGTACCTAATTATCATATGTGCAATCATAATTTGTAGTTAAATTAATATTTAAATATTAATACATAAAAAATATTTATGAATAATCATGTAAAAATATGGTCCGTTGACGAAGCATTATACATCCATGCTAAATAACTATAAATATTGCTGTGAATGCTGTGATTCTATCTGAAGACGAAATTGAATTACCATACCGCTTTGATGGTTTCGTTCGAGATTTGCTTGACCGAAATCGACGAGAAAATCTTCGTTGATCTACAGGCGGTACTTTATAGTTAATCACAAAATATTT
This sequence comes from Rhopalosiphum padi, assembly GCF_020882245.1. NCBI lineage: Eukaryota > Metazoa > Arthropoda > Insecta > Hemiptera > Aphididae > Rhopalosiphum > Rhopalosiphum padi. The sequence continues at coordinate 36,044,648 of NC_083597.1, forward strand.
TACTATTTTAGTGATTCCATCTGAAATTAAGATTGAACTGCTGTCGTCCCGATGGTTTTGTCGAATTCAAATATCCCGATCGATATTGAAGTGGCGGTAGTTAGATTAGACTCGGTGACCTTAAGTGATGGAATATAAGGAATAAGCAATTATTCAAAATTTTTAATAATTGATATTTTAAATTATTAACATTACGAAATTTCACAGTTGATTTTGTGTTTACTTATACGTTATTAAATTACGAGCTATTTTTTGAAAAGTTGGTCCGTTTACCCATTTGACAATAAATCCTTAAAAATTATTTTAATCATTAAAAAAAATATTATATAATATCAAAATAAGTATTAATTTAATTTAATACATAAATTAAATAGTTATTCAAATATATATTGTGTATAGAATTATATAAATAAGCATTCGACACCAATCGCTGCAGCGCATACCACACAGTTGTTTATAAACCATCTGGTTGTTAAGTATATAAAATATACTTTAGCCCTTTTCAGAGGTTTTGTCTCGGTTTTTCGAATTCCAATGAAATCATTTTTGGTAACGTTTTAAATTATTATTATTATATATTTATTAAATATATTTTAAGCAATCCCTCGAATGAGCCGTGTTTTTCGGTACTCTTATAATACACATATTATAATGTTAGTCGATCACTTTGTCATCTTGAATTTACGTTTAATGATCGCAGTGGACAACCATATTATATATCAATGATTTACTCGTTCCGAAAATGTAGATAATATACCTACATTATACATAGCTTATTAAAATATCATATTCCTTTTTATGAAATACAATAATGTTTGCTGCTTATTATTATATTGATTCAAAAAACTCTTAACAGTTTATATTCATATAATTACTAATAAATATTGTAGATTTGCATAAAGCAGACACTATGTAGGTATACTATTTTAATATCACAACGGATAAAATAATGCGAATTATTATATAGATATAAAAGGAGAAAATGTCTTAGTTTTTAACATGTTAAAACTGCCATTTGTGGGCACTTGAATTAAATCTAAAGATACTTAGCACTTCTTTCAAACATCTCGCAATAGTTTCTCAAATGGCAGTGGTAATGGCTAAAAGCTATAACGGCTAATAACAAGTATAGGTACTGCAAGTACCTATATGAAACTCCAAAAACTTTTGTACAGTGTCAGTTTCTTCGCTTTTCCACGGGCGGTCGTTGGACCCGGCCCGAGTAACCAGGTATAACACAATAATGGTATAGCTAGTATGATATTACGTTTTTATATGCATATATATATATATATATGCATCTCGTGTAGTATATATATATATATGATATATATTCACTACACGATTTCGGCGTGCGGTACTGTCTCACCGGCTCTCTCGTGTGTGGGTGGAAGCGCGCGTCCCCCGTGGCGCGATAAAAGAAATAATAATAATAACACAAAAAAATAATAAAGAAGAGAGCTGGTGCGCGCGAGACTCGACCGGCTTTTATACATTATAATATATTATATAAAATGTAGATCGGTGCCTCGGGTGGTATAGTTTTGTCGGAATATCCTCGCGCGCGCTCGCAGATAACTAATTTACATCCAATAATCGTGTTAACACGACGACAATACACTCGCACACACACATGCACACACACACAGGTAGTCAGCCGGTCGATTCTCATTCACGTCTGGTTTTTATTTTTATTTTTATTATTATTATTATAATTATTATCATTGCACAATCTTTTGATCTCGTTTCGTACGCGCGCGCCGCGCAGTCAGTCAGTCAGACTTGTATAGATGCCTGTAGTATATACAGTAATACAGTACCTACTGCTATCTATACGCATTCCTCCCCCCCTCGCACAAACTGTTGCTCTCTTTGTACCGCCGGTAGACGAACAATAACGCACAAAAGCGCAACATCTGCTCCCTGATCTGCGTGTGTGTGTAATCGATTGTCTAAAATCTAAATCCGTCTATATACACCTATGCATATTATTATTATATTGTTACAATATACTTTGCTCTCCGTATTTCGACTTTTCATTTGTTTCTTCTTTTCCCGCACGGATATAATATAGACACTATTAAATATTATGATAAGTTTAAAGACCTTTCGCCCAAATCTTGTCGTCCGCACACACACACGCTGATAATAAATAAATATATATATATTATAGATGTGTATATCATATCATCCGCACTGATCTATAGATGGTTCTTATTATTTGGATGCGACACAAATCGTTCAATATAATATATAACTTCTTTTGTTTCGATTCACTCACTCACTCTGCATGTCTCGCCGCGGCTATTCGAAACACACGGTAGATATAAATGGTTGAAAACGTGTAGAGACGGGGTGATTATAGTATACATATTGTAGTCTAACATATTATATTAATGCATAGGTACTTTATTATTTTATTTTATTTTTATGCAAATTAACCTATGTCTTTCAGTTTTCAACAAATTTTAAATCATATATTTTTATTTCACTAACAGTAAAACAGTAGTGTTTTTTTCGTTTTAGCTGCTACTGAGCCATGCAATTGCTGTCGGCAACAAAATATAAATGTTTCAAGCCAACTGATTTGAAGTTAAACAATACAAAAGGTTATACAGTTAAAATGATAAAGATTATTTTACTAATAAATAAAATAGAATAATATAAACTACAACCTTATAAAATACTTATATAATAATATTAGACGTTCACCTATATATATGTTATTACGTTCAACTTATTTAATGACTAATAGGCTGATTAATGAGTAATGACTATATGTTTATATATATATATATAAGCTCTATACAAAGAAAAAATCGCATAATTGTATTATGCGTCATATACTTGGACTACATGATATAGGCCAACAACATCCACTATTCACTAAATTAAAACCAACACTATTCATCCACAACCGATAAAAATCCTATTAATTAATTCTATTTATTTATTTATTTTTAAATACGCAAGGATCCCATCCATTTACATGATGTATATAAAGTTCGGACATTATATTAATATAACATGCATAGAATAGCATACATTAAATATTTATAAAAAATATATAATATTTATTGTATTAACTACCCAAAAAAACTAAAAAAGATAAAGATCCTCCTCGTTGACCAGTTTCACAATTAGGGTGATTGGTTAAATAATTACAATTGCTATAAAGAATAGTGAAATGTAAACGGTCCAAGAAGCTAAAATTTGGGACCTTAAAATTAATTACTACTAGTTATTCAGAGGTATCAACTTCATTGCCAACCGTCAAAAATTTAAATATTAAGTTAAAATTATCCTATTATCATCACGGGGGGTGGATAAGCTGAGACACACTGTAGCAACAGCATTGGTGCATATACTTGCGAGATGCGCATTCATCATTTAACACACATTTTTGATACGGGATGAAAATGTAGGTATAATGTTTAATTTTTTCCTTCTTGGAAAACATTTACAATTAATTCAAATTTAATATAAACTTACAGCTGGAACATATATATAGATACGAAAAATCACGTCAAATATTAATTTTAAACCACTTAACTGTCGACGCCTCTAAAATGTGTTGCTCTTGACCGGGGCCTGTACTTAAATATACTTAATTGGTATAATGCTCCACTGTGCGTATAACATGTTGTATACATGTTATATTGTTACAGTGTACGTATATATATACATATATATTTATTTATATAATACGCTATTTAAAAAAAAAATATATATATACGGAAACTTTATCCGTCGACCACTCGTCCTCTACCTGTAATCTCGACATTTGATCGAAATTATTCATAAGCGACCGCAATTATAACTACATCTATGTAATATAGTCTCTAGCAGACAGCTTTCCGCGCGCGCGTGTCAGTAACAACGTAAATAATATGAGTAAAAAAATGAGATGAATTGACGGAATTATGTAAACGTATATACCTCCATACTTGTACTATATATATATATATATATATATATATATATATATAGCTGTTACCCATTTGCTGCTCCGGTTAACCTTGAAAAACGTAACGTTCAGTACTATATATATCTAAGGAGAAAAACATAAGAATAAAACGTTATTACATTTTACAAATTATTCAATCGCGATTATAATTAAAACGAGATTAGATTTAATCGATGCCCGTGTTTATAAAACATATTATTATAACATTAACATAGGTATAGGTCCAGAAATTACACCGAGAAACACTATATTATTTTATACCTGCAGGTGCAGTCGTAACAGTTCGCTCAGTGCATTGATAAGTAATATACGCTTGTCTGCCTCGTATGTAAAACGTCTTAATTACACGAGGATAATGATGCGCGTTTTAGGTATCAGATGTGTGATTGTTACCCAATCGTTCGAAAAAAAACCGTCAAATTTTTTTTTAATTTTTCGTATTTATTAATTAGCCCACAGAAACTCATTACGGACGTTTTTTAATTTAATTTTTTTTTAATCGAAGGTCCGTTCAATAGCACTAGAAGCACGTAGATTAAAAACCCTCATCTTACTTATATATATATACACACTATCTATATATTTAAACTGATTTAATCCTTTCTTAATTAGGTACCTTTTCGACATCATCATTCATCCCTGTCGCGGTACAACGTATACCTGGTGCCTAAATACGGGCGCAATAATATAATAATATATAAACGACCTTTTGTTTTTCTTTTTATCCGTGCACGCTGCACATCCGCTCTATCAACAAACGATATGTCTGTGTAAGTATAGGTAATGTAATTTATATATAATTTAATCATGCTCGTTTTGCACTATTAACGATACGCATTCATCAAACGATGAAATGAAAACTGTATCTTTCTCATTATCAGATATTATTTAGATGTGTTCTAGTTCTTATAAATATTTCACATCGATATATATATTGGTTATTGTGTACGTTTGTAGAGGTTCGATTGCAACAGAAATCTATTTTTTTTATAATTTATCTATGAATCCGCAATTTTGAAGCGATTCCGTACTGACAAGACTTTATGCGCGATTGTCGACATATTATATATATAGGTAAACAGAGTTGTGAATATTAAAGTCTCCAAGCGTGGCTTACATTATTATTATTATTTTATTATAATATTGTTGTTACACCGTGTGTGTGCTGAACGACGTGTGGTTCTTATATAATATGTATATATATATATGTATGTATGATGTGTATGTGGTTTTTTGTTTTTGGTAAAACATCACCGTTAGTATTATTTAGGTGAATAGACATAATTAGGATCCACTTGTTAAAATGTTGACGTCTCGGTGTCTAGACATAAATTCATCAGGATTTTTAAATGAAATTACCTCATGGTGAAAGGATTGCCGCTTCGTATATTTTTATAATAAGGTTTTCGTCCAGTTTATATATTCAATTTAAGTAAAAAAATAAATAATACTCGACGTTTCTCGTATAATATTTTAATAAATAAGTAAAATAAGTTAGTAAATTATGATTATTTAAGAACTTCTCTCGTATATTTACGTTATTAATCATCAAAATATTATAGGTAGATGTGTGTATATTTATTTTTCCTAGATATATCAGCTATATTATATAATAATTTATAGAATCGCGTATTTTACGGACTATACAATATAGTTTTATAGGTATGCGGCATAATATATTATAATATAAAAATGCAATGCTGCAATAGTTAATCGTACACAATATCGGTTCATTTAATTGTCTTACTTATAATTAAACATATATAGCACATATTATGAACGCGTTTATACTCGTTTTTAAAATGATATTGTATGTAATACCTACTCATTTTTTATAAATTCAATATGATGTTACACTAATAACGTATAGAAGCAGTGCATATAACTAATGCATTATTTAATTTTATATTTTTTCAATATTATACAATGTTGAACGTAAACTGCATATATATGTATATAGGTATAAACACTAAACGTTACGAAAACCATTTATGATAAAATATACAAATTTGCATACGCACTTATTATATCTAACGTGTTTGTAAAATTATAATGACCTATTAAACGCAAATTCTATATTATATATATCTACTAGACATTTTCTTGTTAAAAATCCTTCTTTAGATTCTCTGAATATTTTCTGTGTACCTATAAGCATTTAAATTTAACCGGATGGGATTCCAGACAAGAAAACGCTATTGATTAGTAATTGGAAAACAACTATCGATCTACTTTTTTTTCGTATTATACTATTTCCAAACTATTCATGTCTATAAATACAATGGACGTTTTGTCAATGACAGTTGTAATGACCGATGTCACGGAAAACGCGTGTACAAGTGGTTATTAAAAATAAGAATAGGTATACGCAAATAGGTGAATAAATCTATCCGAAATGTCTAGAATATTATGTAAAAATATGCAAAGTACAATTTAGTATGCCGTCTTGTACAACATTGTATCTCACTTAGGATAATACAGTTTCTATGATAATATCTTAAAAAATATTCGTAGTCATAAACATCGTGGTAACAAATTACCGGTTAGGAGATTATTACCGCGACTGCAATTTACCAAACCAATTTTTCATCGTTCCTAAATACTCCGTTGTTCTGCAGTATAATATATACAGTATATATTAAGCAGTGTATATATCTAGGTAACGTAAAATTTCGAGTTCGCGAACTCAAAAAGCATAATATGCTACCTATATTATAGCGTTCTAAAAGCCCTTTAAGCGGAATAATATATATCTATACGTTTTATGGTGTCGCTGACGATTTACAAATCGAACATTCTGCTTCCTAATTCGGCAATAATATTGATGCAAGGTCTGTGTATAACGAAAGACGTAGAGTTGGCATGACATCGTTAACACAACTTTTTAAAACATATCCTGCAACAGGATTTAAATAGACGTGTTATGGACATTGTCGGTAGACTTTTTGAAACTGATTGGCGCCCTTATTTCTAACAGATCCTGCACGGTATATACATTTTGTTCTTCACATCTGACTAATTATACTATAGTGTTAATCAAAACCGCTTGAAAAGCGACGGCGACGACGGACGACGAATCATAATTTAATAATTATTATGCAGACATATTGTCTGGTACGCATTGTGCCTATATACACCGTTATGTAAGTACGAAATTCGTATAGTACTACGCGGGCGCAATCGTCGCTGTGCGACTAATACAACTGCTATATATTGTCACCGGTTACGGCTTATAATTGATCGAAAAGAAAACGCGCAGTGTCCACACGAGACGAATCGTGTGTGCGAATAACGACCGCGATATAATTCACAGGTAACACGTGTAGTGGAATATTATTATAATAATATATAGGCACTATACAGACGGACGGGAGGTGCGCGCGCCGCGTATAGGCATATAATATACCTAATAATAATAATAATACGCGCGCTTTGTAAAATCGGTATCGGTCGTTCGATCGACGTGTTTGGCGTACGACTGGGATAACGTTACGAAAAATAAAATAAATAAATAAAACGGATCGCGTCTCTCGGGCGGCGGCGCGGGCGGGTAAATGTCGTGCGAAATTCGTTACGATTCCGAATCTCTCTACAGATTTCCATCGGCGAGCGCGCGCCCGGCCGCAATCCCTTGCACGGCGTACAAGCTCCGTTCTTCAATTATTGTGTTACGCCGGCGGCAACGATTTGTGCATATATTTATAATAAACGCCACGAGCGTGTACATACACACACACATAATATATATATATATGCGTGTGTATATAGGTGGTACCTCTCGCACTCGGGGCACATATTATAATGCTCCGATAGTAACGAGTTCACGTTCGAGTGGAGGAGGAGGTCTTGTTATAATATTATATACAACGCGTGCGCGCGCGTCTCTGTGTGTGTGTGTCGGTTTGCGAATTTCTTATACGTACACACACATGCGCACACCGCAAAACCGCGCCAGATAATTGGATATGGCATTTCGGTCGATTCGACCGGGTCGTAAATTAGATCACGATCTATACACACACACGTATACACGTATATACACGAGCGCGGGCCGGCAGCATTCCTATACGGATAGGTGTATACGGAAAAAGAGCATATTATTAAAATATGCAGCGGTGGTGAGAATCGTTTTGACACACTGCGCACGCGGTGGTGTACAGGGGAGTGTGTGCAGGAAAAATATATATCGAAAACAATCTGTATCATCCGCCGCCGCCGCCGTCACAGAGATAGGTGAAATTAAAACCGGTTCCCCTCCCCTCCCCTCCACACGGCTTGTAATTTATGCGCCGTCGGGTTTATTATATATTTATATAATATTATATTATATACGTTGTTAATTTTTTTTTCCACTAAATTTCTTCGTTTTCTTCTTCTTTTTCTATTTATTTAGATTTTAATTATTATGTCATGCGACGACGCGCGACGTCGCCGTTTTGAACGACCGCGACATTTCGGTACGATCAGTTTAACACGATAGTGCGTATACGCATGACTGGCACGACGGAATTTCGAAATATTTCGATGGTTATTATACGCGAGAGTACAACAGGTATCCGTATGCGCCACCGTGCCGCCGCGTATAGACAGTTTTATTATTATACACGCTGCAGCGGGACTGATATTAATATGTACGACTTCACAGTGCCGGTAGGAGATTCGTCGAGCTTACACTCTATGCTATCCGCGCAAGAATATACTCGTTTTCGTCATCGACATCGGGACAAACCGCGGTTACCACCACCTCATACGTCGGTATACCGTTTAATATTATTATTGTATAATATAACTATATATATATATAGGCGTTATTATAATATATATGTCCATAATTATTACTTTAATTCCTCGGGTTCAGTTGTTTGGAGGTTGGTAGATATACTATCGTGTTAATGTAATACGCCTATACACGATCGGAACGATTGAAAATTAAAACGGTAAAGTGCAACGAGATAGATTATAACATAGAAGGTCTAATAATACATACATTATGTCATATATGTATTATAATATTGTGCGTGCGGTGAACCGTGGAGATACGTTGTAGTATAAGAGAGATAGTTGTAGCGTGAACGCAGTCGGCGGACGTGCGGTTAGAGCGATGTACTTATATTGTATTAGTATCATAATAATATTGTGTGCTGTGTGTCAATTATTATGAACATCGTGTATTATGTAAGTACAAGAGCCCTCGGGGGTATTCGAGGACTTCATCCGGAGTTCAAAATCTTAAGTCATCAAAGAGAACGTCATCGATTCAATAGTGTATTTGCGACCTATAATTTCTGTATCCAGTGGTGTATTAAAGCCTTAGGTTAGGGTAACAAATATCATAAATAAAACAAAACGGGACAAACGATTTTGGCTCAACTCTAGACAAAAAATCTCCAAAAATTATATAATATTTTATTTTTATATTTAATGATATTTTGGAAATAATGACTGCCTATTATATTTCAGTGGGGGTCATTAATACGCACTGTATAATACACCTATACATAGAACATGTTTCGTGTTCAATATTGACAACTTACTGTTCGTCATCACTCGACGCTTATTACGCAAAAACTGTCTTTATAAGTATTATAATAATTTTTGTTTCAATAATTACTCAATCTAAAACAGTTAAAACATTTTTTTTTCCTTTTTTTCATGTAAGTACAAGCTTTTCTTTACCGAATATTATACGAATGTGCATAATAATGTGGAGATGATAGGTAAACTATAAATTAAAAAATTTCCCGTTCGAAGTTTGTCGAGAAAAGGGCGATGCTCAACATTTGCAACGTTTATAGGTAGTTATTATAATACGTATAATAAATACAATATCTATAAAATAATTAATTAACTCTAGTAGTATGAAATGGCCGGTTCTGGCCCCTCTCCGCTTCACCATCCCGCCCTCCTCTGTGAACCCTAAACCCCGCTCTGTGAACCCTAAACGTTCCCCCTCCCCCAAGTTCCCGGCCTATGCGCGTCACAGAACCCCAGTCCCCTCCCCCAAGTCCCCGGCCTGTTTACGTCACCGAACCCACCCCCTCCCCCAAGTCCCAGCCTGTGTACGTCACTGAACCCCCAAGTTCCCGGCCTGTGCGCGTCACAGAACCCCAGTCCCCTCCCCCAAGTCCCCGGCCTGTGTACGTCACTGAACCCCCAAGTTCCCGGCCTGTGCGCGTCACCGAACCCACCCCCTCCCCCAAGTCCCAGCCTGTGTACGTCACTGAACCCCCAAGTTCCCGGCCTGTGCGCGTCACAGAACCCCAGTCCCCTCCCCCAAGTCCCCGGCCTGTGTACGTCACTGAACCCCCAAGTTCCCGGCCTATGCGCGTCACAGAACCCCAGAACACCAAGTTCCCGGCCAGTGTGCGTCACAGAACCCCAGAACGTACGTCACGCGGATGTCCCCGGCCTCGGACCGCCTGCGGCCGGCCGCCGCCGCCGGACCGCCGCCGCCGGACCGCCCACCCATTATATATATATATACTCTTTATAGTATAGTATATACTATTCATATACTATGTATATACCCTATATAGTATAGTATATACTTTTTACCCCGCCCTGACTTCCCGGCCCATGCATATCACGGGGTACCGCCATTCCTCGCACGTGGCTTCCCCACCCATCTAATATATATATATATATTAGAATAGTATAGTTTATACTTTATATATATATATAATTAAATATATTTATTTTATCATTGGAATGGAATGTGTTTATCAGGACGCCTATACGTATATATACTATAGAATATGCTTAATATACAGATTTTATTGATAATATACTTATATTTTAGTTTATACTTCGAAAGATATTGGCGCGTTCCGCGGGGGTGTGGACGATCTATTAACTAAGATAATTATTTAACCGCATCGTGACACGCTTGTTAGAATAAAATATGTAACCACAGATCATTGCAAGTGTAGCTGCTTAACGTTCAACAAGTGTGTGTTTTGTTTCGTTCTTTAAGTTAAATCTCGTTTTTTTATTATTAATTTAATACAAATGACTCAACTCGGCGTCGAACTAGCCGATGCAAATATGTCGCGTCCACACAATGCACAGTCACCAACCGATTTAATCGATACATCTAATTTTACCATAGACTTTACCGGCCGCAAGTCTATCAACATCGGACTCGATCCGTCTAATGATTTCAATGTTTCAATACAAATAATAACACCATCACGGTTCGTATGCTTGTCAACTGATTTTTTACGTCGTATTTACTCGTTGATGGGGAATATTCTATCGATAATATCTGACCCGCCGGTTAAAAGTCGCGAAAGGCTTTTCCTCAAAGATGAAACTATTACACTGTCCAAGACGAGTTATCGCGGCGATAATATGCTGGCAGTCGAATCTCATCACCAACAAGGATGTCGCGTATTATTGAGTAGACGAAATCTACTAAAGCTTCAAGACATGCAATGGATTATCAACGAAACGGTTGCATTGAAATCTAACATTATACGTGACGCGGTGATCGGACAAACCGATCTTGTCGCAACATATTTAAACGCTAATGTGCACGTGGAAAAAACATCGACCGTTGAAGAAATTATCGCAATCGTACACAATATCCATAACGATTTGGCTACAATGAACATTGTCGCAAAAAATGAAAACAATTTTACAAACCAGATAAAATTGTTTGCATACAAACAACTCGCTCAGCGTTGGTTTAAGAAAATGCATGAAAACGGTAAAGACTGTATAAACGATGCTGACGGTGACGGCGGCGGCGGCGGCGGCGGCGGCGGTGACGATATCGATGATTGGGTAATATTATATATTACTTTATTATATATTATTATATCATACATTATAATACAACGCGCATTATTTTTACAGCCCATTTCACTCAAGACGATCGATGGATCGACGGTGTTCTCTTATACAAACTATTGATGTGTATAGCTGCTTCCCACTCACCCGTCGGTCAAGGATAGGAAAAATAGCTGATTAAACGCATTATAATATATATATATGTATTGTAAACATTGATTATATTGTGACATAACATAACGTTCGTGATGTATATATATATTATTCATATTATCATAAAATACGATTTATATACATCATACATTATTAATATTACTATATTTTATTATAATATTATATTATATTATAGAAAAAAAATAACAAAACAAAACGCATTATATTTATTAATATTATTAGTTTATTCATCCATAAAGTATACCTAATTATAAATATTGGATATCGTATATCGCATATTACATATTATTATTATTATTATTATAAAATAATAGTGTACATTTTAAAGAAAAACAAAAAAAAAAAAACAAAAAACAAACATGAATGGATACATATAGGTATATTATAATATACAATATGTATTAGTATTATAGTTTTCTCACTTCCCCCGTAAACGGATTGTATTGAACGATGCGATCGTGTATGATTAAGCAGTAGGCTGCTGTATTGGCTGGGAAATTATTAGCTGCTTCTATTTCAACGCGTAAATCGATGCTTGAAGTTTTGGCGTCATCATTTTGGCGTGAACAATCTATGCAGATAAATGGACCCAACTCTTTGTATTTTTCTCTCGTCAGACACGGTTGAGCGTTAAATCGTTCGTAATAATGTTTTTGGAAATCGGCATAATTTTGATAGAACATCGTGAACAGATTTTTATCGAAACTTTCGTTGAAATCTTCGTACGGGTATTCGACCGAATTAATATATGCTTTAACGTTCGTCAACGAGCACGTATCGTAATCAACGTTATAACCGTCTGATACGGTGCCCGGCGAGTTCGTGAGAAAAGCGATTATTATACACCTAGGTCTTTCTACTTGTGAACATGTTTTCACCATCCAAGAGTGTTTGTTCGTCTGCGGCAGATTTGGATACTCGCAAAGCTCCCAATTTCTAAAAGCGCAATTTATATTTTTTTTGCTATCGACGATTTTCAATAATTTTAATCTCTCCCGATCGTCGACTTTAATAACAGGTATTTTCCATAGCACTCGCGTTAGTTGTACTTTGACTTTTTTCACCAAGGCCTTAACCGTCTCGGTGTTCACGTCTCCTCCAATCACGCTAGTAAAATGTAACGAACTCAAATCCGACATCGATCTATTCAATATCAACTGTTGGCTACAATTCACAAGTATTCGCTTGTAGTCCTCGCAGAAGCCGAAAACATGCTTTAACGGTATACATCCACTGAACGAGCCGTCTTTAACGAAATTAGCATTGTGGTCAGTGATATCCCAAGCAGCGTTTTGTAAGATATTCGCGTCGGCAGGCGAATACGAACAATATCCTTTCATCGCGCTAGTTATCCCAGGTTTTTTAACCCGTTGTACTTCGGTAGAGTTGATCTCGTATTTCATTTCGTTAAACAAATTCGTTAGGCCGTTGTGCGCTAAACTTATTTCTGTTTTAAGTTCATCGGGCTTCGTTATTTTACCCTCAATATAGATAAAACTATCGCTCGGTAACGTATGTGCATCACGGTTTTGAATTGCTATACGGATTTCATCGCCATTATTCAACGCACTCGTGGAAAACGGTAAAAAAGAATGCACAAACATTTCTCGAATAGGCGATTCGTTTACATATGCACCGCCCACGTCTAAGAACGATTTATCCATAGTGTTTATATTGTAAAATAAAAATTAACGGATAAAAAAAATAACTACTTTTTTGCGATTAAGCGTAAAAATTTTCGATTATCGAGTGTTAACGATTTATTTTTATTATTATTATTATTATTATTTTTTTTTTTTTTAATATTATTACTATTAACTTTTTTATGGGCGGCAGCGGCGGCGGTGTTGATGTGTTGTAGTGTGTGTCTGTTGGCAGTTGCGGCTTTAATGAGTGCATTACTATTGTCCGTAGTATATTTATTGAAATTAAATTTCAAACCCATTTTTTATAAGCAGTCTGATATTCACGGCTTCGCCACGGAAATTAATTAACTTCCCGTTTTGATCGGTCAGCGAAACTCGAATGAAATCAATCGTATTTGTTTTCAGTTTATATAACACGCTATACTTTGGTATTTCAACTATTTTATAGCCCGGCGGTACGATCGGATAAAATTCGTGTATCGCATGCGATTGCCGTCCGTTGTCGAATGAGCCTGCGGCCAAGTTACATTCGACTTTTATCGTGTTGACGTTCATAATTTTCACCACGTGATCGGACTCATGTCTATGATTTCGGGGTAAAATACGTTTATCGAAACCCAATAACGGCGCAATGCTATCTTCGACGTTCAAATCGATATCACTATTACAATGCATGGTACATTTCAATGTGCTGCTATTAGTTGACAAATTAAAAAAATTCACCCCTATGTCCTTCAGAAGTTCGCGTATTTTGGTTTCCAAAACAATTATTTCATAGCATCCAGTAGGTATTTTAATTTTAGTGGGCAGCGGATGGTTGCTGTGGATAACATGTAGAGTATCACATCCAGTTTCGACGTTAGGAATGGAATTGTATGTCTGCATACTTAGAAGCCCGATTTCCGATTTATCTCCCACTTCTATGGGCGGAAAAAAATGACATTCTAACTCGGAGCTGTTTCCACTCAGCGATAGTGTTTGAGACGGCATGATGTTGACGATGATGACGACGACGACGACGACGATAATATTATTTTATATTTTAATAATAATATTATAAAATAATAATGATAATGCAATAATGTAATATTATTGTTTTTCGGTTAAAAATTTCAAACATAAATGTCCACAGTTGAAAGTATTGTATGCTTGTTGTCGTTCATAATTATATTCGATAACACAGCCTTTAAAATATTTCACTAATTGCGGCGGTGGACGGAGATTACCGTAACTATCGTAATAAAAAACTGTTTTTCCGATTTTTTTATAACATACCCAATGCGTGCCTTTATTTTTTTCAAAGTCAAGGTTAACGACCGCACATTCCATGCGTATAGGTCCGGCAGCGGGCAACCTGTCTATGCAATATACACCTCTGAAATGACGTATTTTCTTAAATTTAGCGTATTTTACAATTTCAAAATCATAAAGAGCGCGGTTGGGTAAAATTAGTTTTTTGATATCGACGATTTTCTATTAGTTTTCGATTTCCCCGATTTGTGCGTTCTTGACGGTGATTTTTTATTTTTTATTTTTTTCAATGATATTTTCTTCTTCTTTCTTGTCACAGTCTTTTTCATGCGTTTAGCACCAGATTTCCGAATAATAGTGTACGAGCTCCCGCTTTTATGCGGATTTAGATACACGCCTTTACCTAATTGTATAGGCGATCCGCCGTTTGACCTAATACTACGTATCGTCTTAACTATGTTAGACACCCCGCCGGCCAGCGTGCCCAAAGCCGAAAGTCCCGCTAATATAGGGATTAGCGCTAACGAACCACCAGTTTTAGGGACTTTGATCACACGAGGCAGTTTATTTTTTTTTTTTTTTTTTTTCGTTTGAGGGCCCCTGCTTGCTTTCACGTGTTTTCGCGCTACGCACACCGTCGATTTAATTAATTTTCCCATATTCTGTGTCACCGGACACGTTTCGATCGATTTTTTTAACGCTTTCTTACATACGCCAACAATATTGCCGAACCCGCATCCGCTGCCGATTTTACGTTTAGCCTTCATACCAGTAGTTACAAGCCACGCGGCGGCCTTTTCTTTGTAATCAGCGTCTTTCGCGCGCACTCTGTTCCAAGCACGTTCTTCCAATATACTGTCGGCCGCACTGCGTGCAGTTAAAGAATTACTTTTATCGTACGCGATATCGTGATCTCTGCACGCCGAATCTAGACCGTTTATTCCGGTCTGTCCGAGAGCAAGTCTTCTCTCTAAGTTAGTTCCCGGTCCGCAGTACTGATAACCCGGCAGATGTAATTCAACTGGTAAACTATTTATTATAGCGTTCAACAGCCCTGTACCGCTATTGGACTTGATCTTTGGACGTGACAACATTATATGAGCGCTTCGTACGGTCGACGCGCGTATTTATATACATAAAATGCGATTCATCAGACAAGACATAAAACTCAAAGTGGATAATATCGATCCGTTATCGTTATGTAATAGTGATGTCGAGAAGCTACCGCCTAAGCACGGACCGTTGTTTCCAAATTCTATCAGGGCGTTGATTGTAGGTCCGTCGGGATGCGGGAAAACAAATCTTATTTTCACGTTATTGGTTCACGAAAATGGAATTAAATTTGAAAATGTATACATTTATTCGAAAACACTACATCAGGCTAAATATATCATGTTAGGCAAGATTTTATGCGATGTGCCGGGTATTAATTTATTTAAATTCAATGACAACGACACGGTGATACCGCCCGAAAAAGCTCTACCAAGCTCGGTCTTTCTATTTGACGATATCGCGACAGAGAACCATGGAATTATTAGATCGTATTTCATGAGATGCCGGCATAATCTAATAGATGTGTGTTATTTGGCTCAATCGTATTCGCGCGTACCGAAACAATTGATTCGCGACAACGCCAATTTTATAGTGTTGTTTAAACAAGACGAAATTAATTTAAAACACGTTTACGACGAACATTGCTCGGGTGATATCAAATACAGCGAGTTTAAAGATTTTTGCATGACGTGTTGGCGCGGAGGCAGATTTGAATTCGTCGTTATAAGCAGTGAACACGAACGTGATAACGGTCGATATAGACACGGATTCGATACATATGTTATTATATAATAAGCTGGTATGTCGAAATTTATCGCATTACCCGGAAATCATGGGAAAGGTAAACAACTTGCCATCGGCGACACCATCACCGACATTATTGGCAGATATTATTCAAGCAAGAATAAATATTAAAAAAAAATATGACGCGTTGAAAACTGGACGATTTGAAACGGAATCACTAATAAATAATACATTCAGTTCTATTATCGATCCACTTAATAAAATACGTAGTAATATCGATACCCCCCGCACACATTCATCACCACACCAGTTCAAACCACCACCACCACCACCACCCCTTCCTACACAAACACCACCAAGGTCGACATCGTCACCCTGCACGTCGTCGCTGTCGCCGTCTTCGCCGTCATCGCTATCGGATGTTGACAAAAGACATTCTATCACCCCGACGTCACCGCCCACGGCGTATAATTTGAATGAACTGTTCCGCGATTGGACTAAATGTGAATTAGATAAAATATACGGACCTCGAAAATTAACCGATGACACATTTGTTCTGGGTAACAAGGAAATTAAATTTATCGATAACAGAATTCATATCAAAGATGATGACTACACATATTCAATAACATCGGGACTTATTGACTTATTATTTTCCAAGTCCCCGGCGTCGGATAAATACACGAATACAGATTTAAAAACATATAAACAGATTTTAATTCAAACATCTGCACACAAAACGACAGACGGTACACGTATTCGCAGCTCTATAGGAGCAAAATATATGAATATAATCTCAAGACTGTTTAAGATCGGCGGTGGTGACAAGTCTGGAAGTGGTATAAATATGCGATTGCAAAAACATAATATTGTTTATTGGAACGATCCCAACGAGCTGGTCGACAGATTGCGTCTATTGTATTCGTCTCTCGCGGCGGGTAATACAGGGGTACGCAACGAGATAATTTCGATTTGCGAAGAGTTGGTCGAGGCTAAAATATTGAAAAATATACCTAATGTCTAAGCACGCGATCGCGGCTGAACTTCACGGAGCGGCCAGGAGAACATACCCACGACGTCGTGTCATTGTTTACGGAAAAAACGATTTATTTCAAGCAGATCTCGTGGACATGCAACAATATTCTAACGTGAATAAAGGGTATAAATATATACTATGTGTTATCGATTGTTTTACTAAATACGCGTGGGCAGTCGCGTTAAAGTCCAAGAAAGGCGAAGAAGTCTCGGCGGCTGCAAATAAAATTTTCGCACAAAATAGCCCTAATCTATTGCACGTCGATCGCGGACGCGAGTTTTACAATAAACATTTCGAAGCTTTAGTGAAAAAATACAATATAAAAATGTACAGTACGTTCAGCGTGCTCAAGGCGTCTATTGTAGAACGGTTCAATCGCACGCTAAAAGAACGAATGTTTAAACAATTTACCGGTAGAGGTTCGCGCGTTTGGACGACTATTTTACCGTCATTAATCGACGACTATAATAAGTCGGTTCATCGAACGATCGGGATGACGCCGGTACAGGCCGACGCGGACCCGACTCGGGTAAAATTGATTCGAGTTATGGAAAATAATAAAAAAATAAAATTTGGCGTGGGCGATAAAGTCCGCATTAGCGTGTACAAAGGAGTTTTCACCAAAGGATATTTACCCAATTGGTCTACGGAAATATTTACAATCATCAAAGTGAATAGAACAACGCCGAGCACATTTATCCTACAAGACTATGCTGGTAGTCCGATAGCCGGCGGGTTTTATGCCGAAGAAATACGTAAAACAAAACTACCCGACGATTATCTGGTGGAAAAAGTAATCCGCACCAGGGGACGGCGTGCATTCGTTCGTTGGCTTGGTTTTACAGACGAACATAATAGTTGGATAAATAAGGACGATCTTAAAATATAAATATAGTTAACGCGATACCATGGATGTGTTCGGTGGTTCGCCGGCTAGTCGGTTGGATAAAAGAATCGCTGACATTAGCGAAAAGTTTACTGAAGAAATCGATTCACATGTTATTTTAATCGAGATGAATAATACAAAAATCGCCGCACTCGAAGAGAAATGTATGAAAGAACTAAGTTTACATGCTAATTTAATAGAGACAAATTATAAAAAAATCTCTACGCTTAATGAAAAGGCTCGGGTTAATGAAATGAAAATAGTTCACCTAGAATCGGCATTCGTGCCGATAGTCGATAAATATTTTTTAGAAAATAATATTAAAATCGCTGATTCTATAAACGCCGTAGAGATTATAAACAAAAATATTGTAGAATTAAAAGCCGCCTTAGCCCAGACGAATGCCGGAATACTTATTCTCGAAAAAAGAATCGCAGATGTATTGATTGTTAATTGATCAGTTATAATTTAGCGTCCTCCCCGGTAAGACGTTAATAATATATATATTATATAAACACGAGCGAAGTAACTTGAACGATGGCGTCAGCTATTCTAGACATTCAGTGCATAATGGGTGCGAATTTTAAATATTTGATAAAAGAAATGTCTATAGTGGACGTACACAGTCGCGCTAGCCAACATTGGATTTTCAAACACACCCAAACACCGCATACGGCTAAAAGCAGAGCCGTGAACATGTGGCTGTATCGTAACTACCATCAACTGTCTATGGATTGTGGAGACGTACAGTATTCTGAAATCGATAGGATTTTAAAATCACTGCATTTTAAATGCATTTACGTGAAAGGCGAAGAAAAAAGGCAAATAATTCAAGACTTCATTCCTCAAGTTGATGTAATCGATATGGGGGCTGATTTAGACTGTCCGCGACTCAACCAACTTCATGTTAATATTAATAATAATAATAATAATAATAATGTTAATCGTATGAAAAATTGTAAACTATCATTTCCGTGCTGTATATACCATATGGATTTAGATCACTCACAATGTACGTATAACAGAATTTTCGCGTTACAGAGGTGGTTTATAAATAATGTATAAAATAATATTATATATCGTGTTTAATTTTATACATAATAATAATGTTGTATGTATATAATATATATGTATCATGCTTAATTTTTTTCATATAATAATATTATATTTTCAAAATAAAATACTTACATATTATATTATTTTCTTGCGACGTTTTTATTTAAAATATATTATGAATGTTTATGTTTACTATATAATATAATATATATATATATATAATGAGCGGATGGTATATCATATTATTATTCTCACGCCATGAGAGATGAATGCATTTAGCATTAGAGACTGCGTATATACATAAGGAATGTAAAATCGATAAACGAATCTCACAGTCATCATCAATAATACACAATGATTTTTTCAATATAAACAGCATTTTCTTGCAACGTTTTTATTTAAAATATATGAATGTTTATAATGTTTACTATATATATAATATATAATAATAATAATATTTTCGGTGAAATATTTACACACCAGGGATCGTTGAGGGTGACTAGTATTATGTGGTGCTATACCAAATAGTGGGAGGTATTGATTTTGTTAATAATGAGTTAATTGTATATCACTCCAGCGGATCAG
Source organism: Rhopalosiphum padi (assembly GCF_020882245.1). Classification (NCBI taxonomy): domain Eukaryota; kingdom Metazoa; phylum Arthropoda; class Insecta; order Hemiptera; family Aphididae; genus Rhopalosiphum; species Rhopalosiphum padi. The sequence goes on from NC_083597.1 coordinate 36,064,837, forward strand.
TATTCAGTTGTCTCCAACAATCGTCTAAGGCAGTACATCTGAATATTTTAATTATATTCGCTCCAGTTATACTTATAAAAAGTAAGTTTTATTTTATTTCTGTTCTGTTCTATTCTATAATAATTATTAATATAACCGAACGAAGGTTTAACCAACTTATTAGTTTTCAACATACAATTATTTTCGAATGAAATAATAATATTATAAAATTATAATCAATTAAAATAAAATTTCAAAAACTAAATTTTAATATTAAAGTTTATAATACTTATTTATTATCTAGATCCGAATTGTTATCACATCAGCGACAACAATAATAACGACAACAACAACAACAACAACAACAACAACAACAACAACAACAACAACAACAACAACGAGAACGAGAACAATATATTCAATTTATACAAAACGTAAGTTTTCTTAAATCTTGTTTTAGCATTATATTTTATACATAAAAATTGTATGTGTTGTGTGCGAGACGTGAGTGTGTGTGTGTGTGTGTTGTCCTCTTAATAATAATAATAATAATAATAATAAACGGTTATTATATAATGGACTATAAGTGATTTGATGATTAATTAATTTTTATTTTACAGTTATTCAAAAAATGAATTTACTTAAGTCCCTCAAGGAACAGTCGGAAGTTCGTAACCTTTCAATTGATGATTTAGTCATCGATATCGAATATAAGATACAATCAATGAAAAAGATGGAAACCGCATTTGGAATGACAGTATCCTGCACGCTGGAAGATCCGGTAATGGGGGGCACTATTAATGTTTTTTTACCAAAATCGGTGAACGTCACCTCTGAAGAGGCGGTCAGTTATAATTTGGGGGAAGTGCCCCCCATCAATTTAATTTTTAAAGGAAAAAACAAAAATAAATTCGTTATCAAATTTGTATAAAGTTTTTGTTTTTTAAATATTATATTCATAATAATGCTATTTTAAATATTTTTGTCATGTTCTTTTTTTTTTTTTTTTTGTTTTATGCTCAATATGCTTATAGGTTTAATACTGTTTGAAATAATAAAAAAACATTTCATTTAATATTTATGCAGAGTATGATATATTATATTATTATAACATTGTATATTTTTTAGAGTAAGTATGCAGTATTTTTACAGAAATCTCTGTAAAATTTTTTTTTTCCAATGCAATTCGTCATCACGCCATGGACCATTTGACCAATGGAAAGACTGCGCATCATCTAGGAAATACAAAAAAAAAAAATAATTTTCAAAATTTTAATTTTAATTTTTAATTTATATATCAAGTGGCTTACTTGAATAAGGACTTAGTATCTCATAATCGGATACATGTGTTTCATCCGAATGAGGTGAGCGCCATGGAAAAGGCTTATTTGGGTCAAAATCTAATGTCCTGTCTCCGTCATCGGTAACATTATTAATATTTAGTGTATAGTGTTCGTAGTCGTATGATTCGGGAAATAATGGCGGTGAAATCTAATATAAAATTAAGCATAATTTATAAAAAAGAAAAAATATTTTAAAATATTTTAGACTTACTGAAGGCGAGTGTAATCTAGCAGGACTGTCGAAAAATGAATATGCTGATGAATCCGACATATTTATTTTCAGATATGCGTTGAACGTCCGTGAATGTAAGTACCAGGTACTTAGTACTTATTGGATAAGGGTGACTATAGAGACTGTGAAAGGGACGACTGTATACGCTAGCTTACGAGTCGATTTTTAATAAATATTTTTTTTCTAGCTCATTATGAAGAGTGGGAAAATTTTAGTAAATATTATCAGTTAACGTTCCACCACTATAAAAAATATAAAATAATGATAGTATTTTTTTTTGAAATCTATGATAAATCTTATCAATTATATAAAAAAAGTAGAAAATGATATTATAATTCGAGCATTAAATATATTTTAATAAATCATATGTACATACAAAAAACAATAATGATAATAATAATGATAACAATGACAATTTATACAATTTTATAATGACCGTGTGCAAGTGTATGCACACGATCGGGTAGAACGTGTCGTTTATCATCCGATCTGTTTAAAGCCAATTTCATTGTTTTAATTGTTTTGATTTTATGTTTAAATGATCGAATCGACACGTTCTCTCTATACGGGGTATATGGTTCATAAGACCGCCGTGTCATTGGTGGTGGTGGTGGTGGAGGCGGGGAAGATGTCGACGACGTTGTCGCCGATGCTGCTGTTGTTGCTGCTGTATGCATGCGTGCGATGACTTGTTGCGCACAAGACGACGCTATCAGCTTACTCGTGCGTGCGTTGAACTCGTCATCGCGTTCATCGGATTCATCGTCGTCGTCGTCGTCGACGGCGAACAAACATCGCTTGTGGTCCTCGAACGTTAGGTGATTGCGTATCACGTGACCTCTAATCCCCTTTGCTCGTATGGTGGTAGCGTTTTCGATGTCATACGCGTAAGATTTAGCGCGTAACGCCACAAACTCGTACATTGTGCGTCCTCCGGTTTCGTCTTTGAACAACCCGGGAATTCTCTTACGCGTCGACGTGTAACACGCGTGATCCGGCGGCAGATTAGAGGTATCCGTACGACTTCTCAAGTTCGGGTTGTCCGCTAAGTCACTGTAAAAGTCGTCCGTCGATACACAATACAAGAGGGAATCTGCGAAGTATAATAATAATAATAATAAAAAAAATTATTTTTCATATTCAGTATGGTATATACGTACCGGTGTCGGTGTACAGCAGAGCAATCTTGCCACCATAATGACGTTTCATGACGTTATAGTGATAATCATACATCAGTGTCTTACTCCGCTCAAGGACTGCAAACCCAATATAAATTGGTTTACAGAAATTAATCATTTTGTTGTGCATAGACACTGCTGCGAGATTTTCACTATAAGTGGTACACTGCTTAAACGTCGGGCGGTTTATGAGTTTTCGCATCCTCTGGGGACATGAAACAAGCTCCATCTCGAAACGATTGCGGACATTCTCCATTGTTTTACCTATGTAAGCGTTAATCCATGACATGAAAACAGAAAATAATAATAATAATAATTATTATTATAATAATAGTTACCGAAAACGCTATTATTTTGATCTTTAAAAAATTTTTCTTCAAACTCATTTGTCGCTCGTTTACGCATTTCCGTATTCAACGCGATGTATGGTGCCAACCACGGGGATTGTCTAAATTCTAATACTCTGTGCACCTGGAACACATAAAAACATTTTTTTTTTTTTTTTTTTTTATTTTGTCATAAAACCGCAATGTATAGTCTTTATATATATTATATATATACAATATACATATACACATATATATATATTATAATAGATATTACCTTATCGACGATCAACCCGTTGGCGATGGCTTGTTTTAGATTTGAATAATGCACGACGTAGTGTACCTTCCGCTCGAACGTGGCCATCAACTTTCGGACGGTAGAGCCGCTCGGAATACTAGCGTGCGGTAGGAACGGTATATCGTTGTGTTCGTCGTGCAGATGACGCGGGTACGAAATGTCGACTTCGTAGACTCTCCCCACGTCATCCGTATCCGTCATCCACTCGAGCTGAGCTAACGCGACGTCCGGATTCCCCGCGTACCACGAAAAACCGCCGTACGGCATATATCCGCTCATGGCCCATCCGTAAAGGTTATTGCCTTTAGAGAAAAAATTAATTAATTAATTAATTAATACACGATCATATATTAGTATTATTATTATTATTATTATATATAATTACAATCTTGATATACGAGCCACGTGTTCGGTTCGTCGGCTTTGTATCCGGGCGTCTTCGGGTTGTTGGCCTTGGCGTGACGCCCGCTCGCCTGTACCAACCCGCCTCGGATTCCGAGCTCGAAAAATAATATCTGCTCGTAATCGGTGAGGAGTTCTAATTTAACCGACGTGAATTTTAACATACAGTCAAAACTGAACCCGGGCGCCGTGTAATAATACGCGGGGTCCAGCTGGTACGTCAACATGCATATGTCGCGGAAATTTTCAAACACGTCGGCGCTGAGCAGTACGTCGATTTCTAGGTACAAATCACTGTAATCGCCGAGAGTCCGGCAACCGAAGTGATTCCATACCAGGGCCGCATGTTCGTAATCGGTATCGCTCACGTGCGTTTCGGCCAACGCACTGTAGAACTCCTTCCTTGCGGGTAGCGCCGTCTCGCGTAATTTTGCGTAGGAATCCGTGTACTCATACGGAAAAACACCTTTGCGCGTCACCAGCGGCATCTCCGTCGGGGTGAACACTTTTGCGACTTCGCGAAACTTGCAAAAGTCTGAGGTCGTAAGGTTCCGCGCCAAGACGGCCAAACTCGACGCCATGAACCGACACGTATCGATAAACCTAACAGCGAACTCGTTGTTGATATATTTCGAAAACGAAATATACTTTTCCTCGCTGTTAGGTATCACCGATATCGTGTTGGTATCATACCCCAACTCGGTCACAATGAAATGCGCGTCGTAATTCGACAGATTGTGTAAAAAGCACGGAACGAATTTCGGCGTTCGTAATGCGAGGTTGCACGCGTTACACAGAGTTTTAAGAAAACGACCTGACAGGTGGTCGTGATGTGCGACCTTGCGGTTACTCGTGGTAAACGTTTTCGCACACAAGTCGCACGCGGTCTTGACTCCATGCGCGCGCACATCCTCAACAGACATTACTATCGGAACGTTGGTCGTCTTGAGCAATTTACATATTCTGTCGGCCACGTCGGTGACGGCAAGCACAAATCGTTTGGCCACATCGTCGGCGGACTCGGAACCGCGATAAACGGTCGGAGTCCGCGCGATACCAAACTGCTCGAGCAGCTCCGCCGGCACACCGTCCGCAGCTACTACCAAAAATCCGTAACTCATCGGGTGATGCGAGTGCAGCGCGGAGGTATTCACCCCGTAGTGCTGCGTCGTTTTCGGCAGGAGGGCCTCGAAATCGGCATACAAAACGAACGGTAGGCGTTGCGTTTTGCGTAGCGCGTCGAACTCGAGTGTTGTCCCTTCTGCCGGCATTACGGGTAAGATTGGTTTGTGCGTACCGCATACCAGACGATGCTGCGCGAGCGCCTCCTCACCGTGTAATTTATACCTCAAAGGTCGGTCGTCAAAACTGGTGAAACACTTTTTACAAAAAAATAAACGGTGCTCGCGATTATTTTTTTGCAAACTAACTAGGCGCGAAAAATTCGAAATATACGTGTAATGGTTATTTTTCTCCGAACCGGCGATCAACAACAAGTCGAAATGATTCGGCTGCTCGTCGTCGACCACCCGCAGCGGGTACGCCGCCGATTGCGTCGAAGATTTATTTTTTTTATTTTTTTTACAATTTTTCACACCGTATACGTTAACCGACGTACCGGGATTAGCTCGCTCGAATAATTTTATCTCCGACACGGGCGTTGGGACTGATAGCGCGGAAAAGTCGTAACGGCACTCCTCGTTCAAATAATTCGCGCCTACTCGTTCACGATGTTCGACTGCTACGTGTTTCACCAGAATCGCCCACTTGAAACACTGACTATCAACGTTTTGTGGGTTTACGACGGCCTTGCGATGTAAAATACTTTCCGGTAACGGCAAGTACGACGAACCACCCATCGGTGTGAACTCGTACACGCCCAAGAGCAGCCCGTCGATACACGATAAGGTGAACCCACTACCCTTGCCCGCGTAAGCGTCTTCTTCGGCGAGAAGAGCGGTTAAATCGCGATCGATCAAACCCGCAACGTCGCTATACGCAAACAATTCCCTCGCGCACGTTTTAAACGCGCGATTCTGGGCAGATTCGTCTTGGTTAGGTACGACATAAGTGGCCTCCAATTTGAGGTTGTATTTAATCGGCTGAATACGCACGCATTCGCGTAATTTGTCGATCAATTCCGGCTCCAGAGAGTGGAGAAAAGCGCGATAACTGACGATGTTATCAACGTTTTTTCTGAAGTACCACACGGTCGTACGTTTAAGTGACGACTCGATTTCAACAAAGCCGGGCGTATTCACCGATTGCATACGCGCCTTTTTTCTTTTGATATTTTTTCGAGTATTTTCCGTATAAGGAGCACAGTGCTGCACCGGCGGCGGCGGCGAAGTCGGTCTCGATGGAGCCGCAGTGGCAGTGGGTGGTGTTTCGGCGGCGACGGGTCGGCTAGAGATGACCGGCGGGCGGGCGGATGGCGAGACCTGAGGCGGGGTAGATGTGACTGAGATGGCCGTCGGAACAGCTGACCGAACGTGCGACGTTGTAGTAGGGGGTGCCCATCTTATAACTGAAGCGCGACCTATCACGAATTATTATAAGATTACGATTTATTAATTAATATTGTCGTTATTATTATTATTATTATTATATTTTATAATAGAAAATAATTTATTATTTACCCATTGTGCCTCCTATCCGCACGGCATTATGAAATTCAGGACTATTTTTAGCAATCTCTATTTTAAAAATAAAATTATTAATAACGTTATAGCAAATAATATTCAATGTACTTACTGTGGCAATTTTGTATATGGGCGATGAGTTTATCCATCCGACTTAATACCTTGCGACATATCCCGCACGAATTCACCGGACCGCCATGGGTTTTAGCGTGTCTGATCAGCACGTTCTTACGGGCGTACACTTTACCGCACGTAACGCAGCTGAACATTTTTAAAATTTAACGAACGTAGAGTTTAAAAAATAAATTTAAGAAAATACGACATGGACGTCAAACACTATAGAGCTCTGAAAATCGTCTGATTCGAAAAAATGTACACGTTATGTAGCTGTTAACCGATTTCTGTATATTGAAGCATAATCAATATTATCGATAATATATGTGAGTGAGGGATGCAATATATATATATATAGTATATAGGAAGTATATACCATGTGTTATCAATAAAATCTGTTCACCCTGATAAACACATTCCATTTCAATGACGAATGACAAAATTAATAAAGATATATATTATGAGTAGGCGTATGCCGCGTATACGAAAAGTATATACTATACTATACTATATATATAGGGTATATACATAGTATATATACTATACTATATAGAGTATATACATAGTATATACTATACCATATACAACTGGCCCGCCATGATGATGACGCGTATATATAATAAGTGTATATACATAGTATATGAAAAGTATATACTATACTATATAGGGTATATACATAGTATATGAAAAGTATATACTATACTATATAGGGTATATACATAGTATATGAAAAGTATATACTATACTATATAGGGTATATATACATAGTATATGAAAAGTATATACTATACTATATAGGGTATATACATAGTATATGAAAAGTATATACTATACTATATAGGGTATATACATAGTATATGAAAAGTATATACTATACTATATAGGGTATATACATAGTATATGCAAAGTATATACTATACTATACTATATAGGTATATATATATATATATATATACATAGTATATGAATAGTATATACTATACTATAAAGAGTATATATATATAATGGGTGGGCGGTCCGGCGGCGGCGGCCGGCCGCAGGCGGTCCGAGGCCGGGGACATCCGCGTGACGTACGTTCTGGGGTTCTGTGACGCACACTGGCCGGGAACTTGGTGTTCTGGGGTTCTGTGACGCGCATAGGCCGGGAACTTGGGGGTTCAGTGACGTACACAGGCCGGGGACTTGGGGGAGGGGACTGGGGTTCTGTGACGCGCACAGGCCGGGAACTTGGGGGTTCAGTGACGTACACAGGCTGGGACTTGGGGGAGGGGGTGGGTTCGGTGACGCGCACAGGCCGGGAACTTGGGGGTTCAGTGACGTACACAGGCCGGGGACTTGGGGGAGGGGACTGGGGTTCTGTGACGCGCACAGGCCGGGAACTTGGGGGTTCAGTGACGTACACAGGCTGGGACTTGGGGGAGGGGGTGGGTTCGGTGACGTAAACAGGCCGGGGACTTGGGGGAGGGGACTGGGGTTCTGTGACGCGCATAGGCCGGGAACTTGGGGGAGGGGGAACGTTTAGGGTTCACAGAGCGGGGTTTAGGGTTCACAGAGGAGGGCGGGATGGTGAAGCGGAGAGGGGCCAGAACCGGCCATTTCATACTACTAACTCTGATTATTGATACAGATTAGGGTGGCAAACACTATGAAAAATACGGGAATGCGAGAATTCCGAATTCACATAAGTACACAATAATAACGTATCGCAGACCGCAGTGAATATTGGTAGTGGTCTGGTATTCAATCAATATTTTGCAACCCGCAAGTGAGATACTATTTCGGTGGTCTTGGATTTCGATTTACCGCTGGCTATCAGACGACGGCAACGACGGTGGAAATTCGGTCCGTCGCGCGTGGTACGCGGCAAAAGACCAGTTTTTTTTTACGCGTCTGGTGTGGTTTTATTTTCGAACGCCTCTCTTCGCACCGCGGTCCGATTATAATAATTATAATTATATACAGTTTTAGCGATAAGCATTAATAAAACCGCCGCCAAGACGTCCCGCGCGTACTGTACATGTACCTATATAATATAATTATATTAATATACATCCGTTTCCCGATCATCATTATTAATGAAACGTTCGCGTCGCGTCTTTCTCTGTGCGCGCGTCTATATACAAAAAAAACCCTTTTTTTTCCCAAGACAATAATTAATCATAATTCGAAACACGGGTTCGAGATGTGTGTGTGTGTGTGTGTGTGTGTGTAGTGTGTGTGTTTAATAGTGTGCGGGATGCGTTTTATATTATTATTATTATTATATTCTTACCTCGCGCGCATATTATAATCTAATCTATTTATAATAATAGCAACAACAACAACATATCTCACCTGAACCGCCGCCTTTGATGGATGATGGTCAACCGGTCGGTCGCGCGCGCTCCCCGGCGACGGTAATCGATTTGGAAAACGATTTTTTAAAACCGTACACCACAATAATTTGACGGCGGCGGGGTGGAGTGAATATTATTACTTGCACGCGCATGTAGGTGAAAATCGCTACGCTTACACCTATATAGTTGTGTAGAAGAACACAAACTAGACATACGTGACGGAGCAAACGGGGTTATAAAATACGTATGTTGTATTGTATACGATTACCAAATTAAAAACAACGGTGAGCACGACTGTCGGACTGTCCCATCGAGTTCTTTGATCTCTCAGTTTCCACTGGTTCCAGGGAATCAAGATTACGAGTTTGATGGTTTATTATAATTAAATCTATATTAAAAATAGTATATGTGTATGACATAGTATCGCTACGTGACACATATTGAGTGATGCGTTTAACATTAGACACGTATAACTGAGTTATCGAACATTTTAAAATTTTTTCTCGATTTTGAGAAGAGAAATTTGTTGGATGACTTAGAAAAGTGAAAACTAATACATTCAACATCTACATTCTATGACGATAACGTTATTTATTAAAAGATTTTTTTGTACGATAGCCGCTATATCTTATCCATATTGCATTTAATACTAAATGCTAAGAGTAATATTGGAATTACAATTTGGTATCTGTATAAATGTAGGTATCGGACTGTTAATACAGTTAACCTTACATAGTAATCTATATAGTAATATAATCTATATTTTATTCTGTGTGTAACACTATACCAAAGCATACGACATGTAGGTGGGTATATAATATAATCAACTTTTTTTCCTTTGCCACGTTTCCCCATTCTACATTTAATTGGTAGTGATACTAATTATTTTTAGATAAATGCATTATACGTCATATTTTGACTAGGGATTCAAGATTCCATCCTGTCTTAAAATTTGTTTTCTAGATAATATGTACATTAAAACACATTTATAGGTATAAGGTATGTATACAAGCAAAAGTTTACAACGCGTCTTGGTAACTTACCTATAATCATATTACATACGAACACATGATATGTACATATATAATAATATTATTACCTATTTTATTGTTATTACATATTATTCGTAAGCCGCGCGGGCACGGGGATTGCCACCGGTTTTTGCGATACCATCATCGTGTGATAAACGGTCCTGATAAACAGGTTTGTTGTTTTTGTTTTTTTTAGACACTTGTATCGCTCAAATGTATCATCGTCGTATTTTAATTTATAATTGCGCAGTTTTCACCATCTCTCTTGCGCGCATGCAAAACCCTTTTTTTACAGTCGACGACGTTAATACGCCGATTACAACGTATTTATACGCACGGCGGCTACTAGTTTTTCTTATATTATGATATAGGCACGTCAACGACGTGACAAATGTGCGCGCGCCCGCAGTTCATTTTTTATCATCACAAATATTTTTTTGTAGTTTTTAATCACTTACATGCATGCACGGTATTATTAATTCGTAAATATATTCCTACTGTGGGCCATAGGTCTTGTAAAATATTTTATACATTATAGTGTTCGCATCAAATAATAATAATAAGACAATATTTTACTTAAACATGAAATGGACGCTAATATCAATTTCTGAGCATAAAAAGTCACTATATATAAAGTGAGCATTATATTTGATCCAGTTGAGTTTAAAGTGGATTGATCTTAATATATTATGTTAATGCTGGCGACTGACCGTATCAATTATAATGATATACCGGAATCCGGAATTTATAATTTATACCATTTATCTATATACAGTGTATTCGATAATACGATAATAATAGTTTTTTTTCGGTAACTACATTAAATCACGGTACTTATAATGAATCACGGAATATCTATAGTGTTCTCGAATACTAAAAATACCGGGTTATTGGTAATTAACCCTGCCCCAGTAAATGAGTGTATTTTACCCATACCCGTGGAATAAAGGTGTTATTTCCGGCATTTCCGCTTTCGATTTGTCGGATGAAGGGTAAAACAATAAGAATTCGGACCGTGTAAAATGGCATCTGCACGCACATCAGATGATTTCATTCACATCAGAAAAGTGAACGTTTTGGAATAATACATTTCCTACCTTTTTTTCGTGATGTATGTGGTACAAACCGTATTCGGTCTGCAACGGTTGAAGTAGTTTATACACATAAGCGAGACGTTATAGGTTTATGTTTTATGCATTAGAGTGTGGCGTATTGTTTCTGTATTAATGTTATACTGTTATAGCGAGACTGCTTGAGCGAAGGAGTGTTCTTATAATATATGTTTTAATATATATTATGAATCGCGTTAAAATGTACATAAATCTTATCTAATATAGTAATTATTAAAACCGCACTTTTGTTATAAATGTTATAAATTATTATAATTACGCGTTTAATTTGTATAATATTGTCGACGACGCGCTTTGAAGATAAATATCTATATATAGGTACAGCGTCATACATATATTTATTATAAATTCGTGATGAACGAAGAAAACGCGCATTTACTCCAATGTACCATAGAAACTATATGTCTATATTTCTATAATATGTAATAGATTTCATTAAAATATATCTTGTGTAAATGTATGCTATTATATTATGCATTATAGTTATTAAAAAAAATGTAAATATCTAAATTATCTGCATGATTTCCGAATTAGGTAAATTTTATTAGTAATTGTTTATTAAAAAATCGATACATTAACTATTGTCTATTTTTTAAATTATGAGCGTAACAATGAATGTATGATTTTATAATGATGATTATTTTTTTAATTGATTAGATTTTTTTTTTGTGCGTGTATTTGAATAATTAATTTTAGGTAGATAAAATGCTTTGATCATCAATTTCGATGGGGAAATTGGTTCTAGTTGATACTTTTGAGGGGTAAAAAATAAAAATTAAAAATTCCCGATAAAAAATAAACAATTAAAAACATTTGCTATAATTTTAAATTAATTGTTATAAGTATTGTCTTTGCTCAGAAACCTTTTTCATAATATACTACGATTTATTATTGAATTAAAGTTTAACACGCCCATCACAACTAGTGTCTATCAATTACGAGGTACTTACACTCAAGTACTCGAGTCTTACTGTACAGCTGAGCGGTGGTTAGCTATACTTTCCCACTTTTTAGTTTTCTTGTTGCTACTTAGATATACCTTCTATTCAAACATTCACTAATATCTGAACAGCTGGTGAATTGTGACTTCAGTTGAACCTGTAAAATTAGTTCATCCAATGCCACCGACTAATATTATCTTTTAATAATTTCTATAAATTTATTCTGGTTAAAAAATAGCTAAATGACAACTTTAATTTGATATTATATTTTATCACCGTTGTTCGTCATCATTTTTGTTTTAATACGCATTTAATATTCGTAGGCTTGTTGTAAGTAGGTATACCTATGAATTCAAAGTTGTTATATAGTTGACGCAGTTTCAGCAACCTGACGTGACATTACAACACAATATGTAGTTTACGACGACATGTGATGGCTGCATCGAGCAAATGCCAAGGTATATTATATTACATATTTACATGTGACCCATAATTATAATGTCTCTTCTGTTTTTGGATCTCATATTTTTAGTGACAAAACATCGTTGTATATTTGCATTATAAAATATACGCGCCTGCCCGTTAGTCGCGGTCGTTCAAGAATATCGTGGGTAACATCGCGATGAAATATTATTCAAACCACTATATATTATTATGCGCTATAATAATTGTAGTCATTCGTTTTCTCATCCTCGTTTGAAGTTTAAATACATGTATATATTATAATACTTACTAATATACGATACATTTATAAATATTCAAATCTGCAGAAAGTTGCAACTGAGAGTCAAATGTCACCTAATTTATATAATGTATAAACTGCAACGGCTATTATTTCGTTATTTAGTATACGTGAAGATAGATAAATTGTATTTAAAAAAATTAAAAAATTAAAATATATAAGTAAGTAAATTATAATATTATACATTTACAAGAATATCTGACCCGAAGTAACATTTTGTGCTAAAATATCAAATGAAGAATTATCTTTGCCATAGCCGACTCACAGGTAGTTGGTTAACTCAAAGCAAAAAGTTTTGTTTGGAATAAATTAAAATATGATTATATATATGTCACACAGAAATGCAGTATTATAATATAATATATGTACACTCGACACCTGGTTACGATGCTGGTTTGTACACCGGTGTTGACTTATTTAAATACTTTATGTGATATATAGCGGCTTAAATAAAAAAAAAACCATCAATGACAATAAATTTAAATGGTCGATTAGAAAAATGCTTTTGCAGTCAATAACTGTTTAACATTTAACGTTATAATGACGTCGAAAGCGTGCGTTGTGATAAATTTAATATAGTTTTACTATCATTCATCTACCGTTGATCCGATTTACACTTATTAGAACCTTGGACACAATCGATATTATATTTTATTGATTTATATTATTAACTATATGAAAGTAATAGTAATTATATCTTAATTCGCGCGTCTTTATTATAACTACTTAATAACATAATTATATTTAGATCATAACACGGACCTTGTCCGTTGAAAAACACGTCCAATAATCGTTGCAGCGTTCGTATTAAATATTATTTAATCGAAATCGATGTTATAATAATATGATCAATTATACAGATCGTATAATAATGTAATCACACACAACAACTTCCTATATAAAAATATAGGTACACATGTAATTTTATCAAACTTAACCTTGTATCTTGTTTTAACTTATATTATAAAAGGATATATGCGTATATACATTATCTAATTACTGTTTATTATTAAAAATAATTGTTTTCGAAAAGATTTTTTTATGGTACAACATTTTTCTAAATAATGGAAATCGAATAAAAACATGTCTGTTAACAGAATTGTACTTTGTATATTATAATAGTTTTCTGTAAACCTGTTTTTATCAAAATCTTTACCATTTTTGGATATAAACTGAACTCAGTTTGAACTATTTTTTTACGTCGACGACGATTTATCACTGCTTTCAAATTTATAAAAGATACCGGCTATCGTGGCCCACCCATCTCACGAACCTTTTTTTTTTTATAATATGCACATGACGTTTATACGTTGTTAAGTCAGGTCCTAATATCGGTCTCTCGTCGTGAAATTTATAGGTCTTATATATTATATTATTTACCAACATGAATATTGTAATACCTATGTGGTTACTATATCACCTATATCTTAGCAATAGTAAAATGTAGGTATAAATATATAACAAAATTTATCACAGTGAGTTAAAAAAATGTCTTTCCATATCTGTGAAACATTATTATTACTTACCAGTATGAAAATGTCCTGTCATTAAGATAAACCTACTTATAATATATATATATATATATACATAACAAACCATTATTTCGTTTTCAGGGATATGTTGTATTTGTAATTAACTAATAAAAAATATATCGAGAATTGTATGGTGGCAGTAGGTTTATATCAGTATATACAATAATATACAGTGTTTTAACACGAAATACTCATTATCTCGGAAAAAAAAATGTCTTGACATATATAATTTAAAGTTATTTGAGCTCTACGCCTTGAATAAATATTTTCATTTTTTAATAACAATGATTTTTTAAGTTTATATAATATCAATAACCGTATTTATTCATCTGGAGCAGAATACTAAAAAAAAAAATTATCCAAATACTTGTTTTTATTAATAATTATTTATTAGTTTTTAGATAATTGGAGTGATAGACTACACATTTTACAAGATTTTATTTGTCACTTTACAATTTACATATAATATGTAAAGTTGAAATGTTAATAAATTAATAAAAAAAAAAATGAATATCTTATTTAACAATTTATTATAAAAAAAATATTTTTTATGGAATAAAGTAACAGTTTAAAAAAAAAAAATCAATAATCTTATACTCGTACCATAAAGTCAACTAAGTGGTATACCGTATAAAATCATCCTGTATATAGGTTTACTGGATTAACCGTATAGATGGGTACCTATGTCCTATATAGCTATATATACATATAAATATACGATAAAATCTGTCTGATTTATTTCGTGATGTTCAACATTTAATTAGGTCGAACGTGTTTAAGACACTGCAACACTCTTATTATTATACATGTCGTGTTAGTGTAAATACTACAGTAGAAACAGCAATGTATACCTATGGTACCTGCATATATAATAATAATATAAAGTATATAATATTATAATGCGGTCAATGGATTTTAATCAATTTTTGGTAAATTTAACTGATGCAATACAATGTAAGTGTGAACATGTTATAAAGCAATGTATACCTACCTACTTAATTCCGGTTTTCGTTATTTTTTTCCCAAAACTCTTCTGTTTTGAGATTAAGTATATACAATAATAATATAATTTATATATATATATATTCCTCTAATGGTATTTACCCTTAATAATGAAGCAAACAGAACACATTTTAACATAAAACGGTACAGACGTACATAATAATATGTATATTATTACAGTCGATTTATACTCATATACATAAACTTGTATATACATTTACGTTTAGCTTGTTGTGCACTATACACATTATTATTTCGTGTACTAAACACCAAAATAAGAAGTCGTTTTATTTATGTTAACGACAAAAATATTATATTTTAGCTGTACCTATAGATTTTCAAACTCGTTTTGTTCTATAAAATTTGAATATCGAACATTATCCAAATATAACATAAAATAAGTTATATGTAAACACTTGATGAAATTTATAAATTAGATGTATTAAATAAATAGTTCTAAAAATATGTTGTTTAATATCACTATTATACATTCAATTGTACTCATCTAAAAACTGTGTTGGCACATTAAATTGTAAGAATTTTCATTAAAGATGATATGCTATTAAACTAGGTATTTATAAGCCAAGTTTTGAATTAAGGATGAGTATGATTAAGTGAAAAATAATCTGCGATAAACGAATTGCTATTATGATTTATATACTGTTGTCTACTTCATCATTTTCTATTTTGAATTTGATAAATTAAATTTTATTACTTTATAAAATGACAATTTGTGATAATTTATTATTTTTACTTACAAGTGTCAGATAATTTGAAAAACCGTGTGTTTGACAGTATAATATTATAGCCATATGTACTTATGAGCTGTAATAAATTGTATAATAAATACAACAAATTGTATATAATTTGTGATACTTGAATAACTGATTTTGTATGAATGTGCGCAGTTGTTTATATGAACCTTCTTTCATTTTGTTTTTAAATTATTTCAATAATCTCAACAGCAATAAAAATCGTTCAATTTCGTAAAATGTCGATCATCAGAAAAAAAACCAATCGTTGGTCATGATTCATAAGTTATTTAATTATTTAATTTATTTTTTGAATATTAAATAAAAAAACAATTTTATTTAATAGATACAATTTTTAATTTAAATATTTAATTATTTAAAAAAATGTTTGTACAATAAAAAAATTATTTCATATTTATTAATAATAATAAAACAAACGTATTAGGTATATAATTGTTTATTAACTTAATATAAAAATGTATATAAATTACCTATATAAATGTATTTCTATTTTTCATTTCTATAACTAATTAGAAGTCCTAAACTTATAAAAATTGAATGAGGTACTTAACAACTTTAAATTTATGTTTAATGTTTCATTTTTAAATTATACTAAAGAAAATCTTTAACAACTCAAAAAGACAATCAGAAATAATATATCTTTAAATGATAAAAATGAGATAGTCTTTTATAATAAACAATACTTTGATTTTATTTCAAGTTTAAATGACAGTTTTCCTGTATCCAGAAGTAAAATTAGTATATTAATGTAATAATTCATTATTTATCATAACACAATTATTGCTATTTCACTAAAAATATTGATAACGGTTCTAATGTATTCTATACGCGGTAGTCTAAACAAGTCAATAGTTAATATATAGGTATTATATAGTAAATACAGGTAAATCGAAAATAGTCTAATACTCTATCCGAATTGTCTATGGGGTGTGGAGAATTAAGAGAAATTTCCACGTTTATATTATTTTGTTTGAGAGCATATAACATCGTATTAATGGAATATTTATGTATACCTTATAACTATTATTATATATATTATAGGTTTAGATATATTTTAATATAATATCGTCCGATCGTTAGCATAGAGTCATTTTAATCGGTCGACGGATTTTCGATTTAACAACGGCATCGCGAGCGATGCGGCGTACTCGTATGTTAAAAATAATAAATGACGGAAAATACACACTATTTTGTGCGTATATTATTATAAATTATAATAAATAGGAAAAGAATAAAATATATTATTTGAAAAAAAAATCCAAGGAAATGAATGGTGGTACAACGCAATACTATTATAATATTGTATGACGTACCTATATAATAAAGTATATTATATCGTGTGTGCGGTAAGTCGTCCGTTGTGGGCGGTCGAAAACAATATAGTCATATGATACTATATACATATATGTATTTAAATTTACCTACGTGTGTATAATACATATTATATATAAGTAATACGCGCGTAATGGGTCGGCGGAAAACACGTAAACGCGCGCCGGTATATACTAAACGTTGCACGAGCAGCAAAGAGCAAATACAAGCACACACACACACAGACACATACGCACACCATACTTACATATTATACACATAAATATACGTACGTATGCATAATATTGTGTGTGAGTACAAGTAGGTATACTACCTAAACGCATTTATATATACCTAATATTAATGGGTGCAGTCAGCGGCGGCGGCCTTCCATTTATAAACAAATATTGAAAAAGAATATTGATGAGCCCCTTAACAGGCGTGTTATTTGAAACGTTTTGTGCTCTTGCGTATATATTTAATACACGTATAGTAAACCTACAATATACTGAAAACCGTAAACTCTTTAAAGACTAAGAACGCGATTGGCGGGCGGCGCATTCGGTTTGCCAATATATAATACACGCCGCACGAGAAGTCTCATTTGTATAGGTACTAATGTTATAATAATATGTATAATACGTGTGTAATATGCCCAAGGGCATTGACGAGTTAATAAGTTAAAGTTGAGTTATTTTTAACTTGTATTACAGCTTAACGAGTTACTTTTGTTTTATATATTATTAGGTTTTCCGTGTCTTGATCGAGTACACAGTACACACATTGACTTAATAAATAAAGCGCCCAATGATATTTGTTAAAATCATGTTATATGTTCAATATGCAATTTTTCATAAAAATCATATATTATACCGTTATCACAGTTTAAAAAAAAAAACAATTGGATTTAGTAAAGGTTTTTAAATTTGCAATGGTATTTAAATTGTGTTCTTATTTAAAACATGAGATTTGATATAATAATAAAATATGGGTAACTTATTATGAACCTAATTAAATATTATTAGTTATTACTTAAGCTATGTCATGACGTGGGTGCAACAGTATAATATTATACATACAGTAATTGTAAGTGGATGTAAATATGAATTCTACTTCGTGTAGTTATTTTGACTTTTATTATAATAACTCAAATGTTGGTGATTATAGTCTGAATGCTATCAAACTTAAAGGTAAGTAAGAACATTATCTATGTGTTCTCTTGTTGCTTGTTATGCTTATGAGTTATGACTTTATGAATATCTAAAACATCCACATTTAAAAATCAGTATCACTCGTTTAAAAACTAAAATATTGTGAAAATTCAATAAAAGAGCACAGAAAAAGTTCTTATTTTTAAATCTAATAATATCAAATTAAATTCTCTAATTTTAAAGGTCTCTTATGTTGTCCAGTTATAAGTCGGTGACAACACATATGTGAACGTCACGTCCTTAACTATAATTAATAGATAATAGTAAATACCTAGTTAGGTTATTACTTATAAGTTATAGTATTATAACCATAAGTATATTATGCCTATAGTATTACACAAATCCGACTATCCATCGAAGGTAAAAATTATACCTTTTTGTAGTTTTAATTCACTTCTATAAATCGTTTGGTTGTAAATTTACAAATGTATTTAAGTCGTTAATGAATTTCTTTCTATCGTGACTACCTATATATAATATTATAATAGTTTTTATTCGAAATTTATTTTAATTAAATTATATTTAATCGCAAACGGTTTATTTTTCTATTGCGTTGTCAGTATAATAAATTTCAGTAGTATAACACAAGGACTTTGCAGTTAACTGAAAATCAATTTTATTAAATCTCGTGATTAATAAATAGCGCTTTAAGTCTTTTTTTATTTACCTCGTTTACGTGTTATCCATTACAACTGAATAATAATAATAATACATGGATTGGCTGGCGGGTGAGTATATATACAAATGTATAATATTATCGCACGACGCGTATAACGCTATTACTCAAATATATATATTATCAGTCGCTATTAGAGTTTACATTATATTATGTATTATTACAATATCTATAGGTACGATAATATACTTTCCGTAGGATTAAGTTTATCCTACACGCACGACGGCGACGACGGACGCGGCCTAGCATAACTTTCAATCGACAGTTTTAACGATCATTACAACACGTTCAATGTCATTACTATTTGAATATTTACAGTAGATAAAATTGTTTTCATATAAATTTATATTATCACGTGAATATAGAATTATGGTATAGACCATAGACGCGATGACGACGATGACGTAGGACGCACAATATATTCATAGGTACCTACCTATATATTATGTTATTTATAAATACAATAAAGCAAGGTACCTATATCCATAAAACTGCAGCGCATATTAGACCTATATAAATACGCGCAGTGATAAAATCTTTCGCACAATCTTGTGAAACCATACGCGATATCATAGGTGTAAGTATATGTATATATAATTATTGTGTGTGCATGAGTAAATATTACGGGACGCAGATTGCGGTGGCAAAATTCGAACGAGTGTTATATTGTTTTATTATTATTATATTTATACGCTTACATATACTCGAGTACTTGTATATTATATTATACCTTTTTGTTTTATATAACCATAATAACCACCGCGAACGGCGAAACCATAATTTATTCCTCCGCATAAACGCTAGGTACCTATTATATATATATATATGTATCTACGCGCGTGTGCATTTAAATTTGGCAGTAAAACCGTCGGCTACGACGTTAATTAATTTTGCGCAACGTTCAAAATTCGTGATATTTGTGGGTGGATTTTATAATAATGCCGTGATTTTTTTTTCGATTTTTGTTTCCGATGCGGCCATGCGGGTCGTTGTAATCGCATCCTAACGCAACAATATAATATGTAATATTATTACACATTATATTATAATACGGTTAAATGACGGTAATTATTATATGCGCGATTGGCCGTGTGCGTTTTGGTACATATTATTATTATTAAACATTAAAATATTAATTACACACATTATAATATTATGTATAAGTGTATAACCAAACGGTGGCCGGGAATGGATGCAGTGTGGGTGCCTCGGTAGTTTCATATAGGTATATATTATATACCCCACAACATGTAAACACGTCACATTACTCATATTATATCGGTAGTATTATTTGCAGAAACCACATTAATATACTTACTGGTTTGCAGACGCGGATCCAAAGGGAGGTAATAGGGTGCTATAGTACCTCCTTGACATATTGCTTCCTAGAAAACAAATACTTTACACAACATGTATTTTTTAGTAGGCTGGTTACATTTTTACACAAAATTAGAACAAAAAAATAAATAAAATTCATAAGTAATACTGATAATTGATAACCAGATTTGATATGTCTTTATTATTTACTTAAATTATAATGAATATAGTATGTGTTAGAATTTAATTTTTTTAAATAAAGGAATTTATTTTAGATGTGTTTTTAAAGTTACTGTTTATGTTTATCCTTTTAAATATTAAGCACTAAAGCACATTAATTATAAAGACTAAAAAATGTCATGCCTTCAGGATGGAGTGTACAGAATACGAGACTATAAACTTAGCAACCCGGGGGGGGGGCATAAAAAAATCGTAGATCCACCACCACAGTGGCTTATATATAAGTTACAGGTACACGCAATATGCCTGATACATATAATATTTAATATGTCTTTTTTGACTTGACATTAAGAGATGCGAGCATAATATGAATATATATATGTATAATTTTCTGGTTATAGGTACGCTGAAGATAATAAATTCCTTTTATAGCTATATGCTAATAATTTAAATATATAATATAATATTTTGACAAGTGTACGTTCTTGATTCGCAAGTAGTTAAAAAACGATTCCTTTTGCTCGTCTATAATTACGGAATCATTAAGTATTATATATAGGTGTATATATCGAATGCACAGACTTACGCATAAATACGAGTGATTTGTGTAAAATATTATAAAGCATCACCTTTATGTATATACTATATATTAAAATATAAACCTTAAGGTATGTATATATTATTTACTCATAACTCATATACCACTGTATAATAATATGTACGCTGAGAAAGTAAAATGTATTATGATAACACAGTGAATTAAATCCTACTTGACCTTACAACAATGTACGTGAATATTGTTCGGCAAATATTCAGTACGTATTTGAGTGCTGATGATTGTGCATAGTGTGTATGTGTACTTTTGGTTTAAGCGTGATGAAAATCAAAAATTAGGGGTTGGCTTTACATGGTCAATATTTAGCATGTAATTTTAAAACTAATGGATAATGATATAATTTTAGAACTAATCGTGCAAATGCCAATAGTTAATTACATGATAAATATTGGCTTAAGAAAAATTTTGGATAGAAGTATTTTTGATGTGTGGTCAGCATAATTGTTGTATTCATTTTACTTACATTATTGTGTTGCAATGATGAAATTATTGTCATATTATGAAGACTTGTGTTTACATTCTACAGTCTACAGTACCGCCACTTTATTTTTGATATAGGTAATGGAAAAACCTAAGTTATGCAAGTTATATAAAAGTTGGCATGAAAATACATGCTAAATATTAAAAACAAAAACAAATTACCGACCAGTTATATGTATAAGATTAAGGAGCTGTCATCAATATGTCGGTTTTCAAGTGTATATTTGATGATCAAACTAGAGTATAAATTTATAATAATAATAATTTATAAGTTTTATTTTCATAAAATAACTCAATTAAAAAATATAATTATTAGTTTAATAGTATTGCGATTTACATCACCGAATAATAATAATATCACGATTTTCCGATAACTTACCTATTTGTTACTAAGACTTATATGGAAATGTTGTCATTTAATTTACATTATTATTAGGTTTATTTCATTTTTTCAATCATTTATGCTTTTGGGAATATTATTAGTTTATTACTATTTAATATTTCAATTTATTATAATGGATCAACACCCAATTCAAAAACTCTCACGTTAAGCTAGAAGACTCGGATGAAGCCCATCGTTACAACCTATATGGCTATATTATATGAAAAAATACTCTATAGATGTTTGTAGCTTCGACTTCCTCAGGAAATTCTTATAACGGATACCAAAGATTCACCATCAGAAGATCATTATAAATTATTAATTAACTAAATTTTTTCATACTAAAAATATTGCTATGATTAACAAATGTTCATTATTATCATTACCAATCCATGTTTTAATATTTACAATTATTTAATAACTGTAAAACATAAATACTTTTAACAGCACCATGGTGCGCTGAATGTTGAAACATTTTATAATCTTAAAATAAATAAAATAAGCAATTTTAATTTTTAATTCACTTATACTATTATCAACGATTCCATTATCGTAAATTCCGATGAAGTTATAAATCTATAGTAAACTCAACAACACATACCGTGGTAATAGCGTTAATGCTATATATTCCGTGAAACTCGGTATCGAGTAATCCCGATATTTTCTATTGGACAGTCTTATAAAGTTATAATACGAACACGGCCTGCCGTCGCGTCTCAATCGCGATCGATCGTTTTCACTTTGTTGTTCTGAGTGTGTATTCTTATGATTTATAATAGTATATTGTACTGTGTCTGTGTGACGACGACATTTCGGTTTCGACCGATCTCGGATCTGACAAAATGTTTTCGTAAACCATTCCCATCGGCTAGCGGCTGTCGTTAAATCTAGAACTTGTCGATGACGAAATGCATTATCCACCAGCATTAGGTTTTCGTTTTACAGTGTCGTGCTGAAGAATTGAATATTATATACAACTTAAAGGTTAGTGGTTACATATTTCCGACATTTTATTACCTACATATAGAATATACCTATATTTAACACGTCCCGGTTTAGTGGCAACGGGAATTAAGATGTGTATTACCGTTGTGACTGCGCGGTAACCTCTAGAGACCATACCACGTATAACAGCAATATTTTATTTTAGCTATTATTGGCTCCCTCAGTGTTAAATTATTAATGAATTTCAAAAAAAAAAAAAAACGGTTTTTCGTCGATGTCTACGAGTGTGTGTTATGTAACATAGACATATAGTTAATATTGTGCAGAAGAGTGATTAGAGCCACAATATTCTGATGAAATAAGTTAGGTACCTATTTTTCGAGAATTACGTGCCAAATAATAAAATTTGTAAATTTCTATTGATTATTATGTTAATAATAAATATTGGTAATTATCATTAGACCATTTTAATTTATATATATCTTTAATAGTTTAATCTCTATAAACCTAACACATTGATATAAACCCGGCAAATCGGTTTTATTTTTTTCATTAATTTTAAAGTTAAATATAAAATTTTAATATAAGCAGATAACATCGTTAATCTCTTAAGCTTTTGAGGTGTATTAGAATAGACTACAACAGTAATAACGCCGAACAATTATTGCAAGAAATAAAAACATAATAGTCAAATGATATACATCATAATGACTTTTTGTTATTAATATATACTATTTAAAGCCTCAAAGGTTTAAAAATGTATTTAAGGACATAATTAATCGTATTAGTAATTTTCAACGTGTGTCGATTTCGGGAAAATAAATAAATTCGAAGTTACTAATATCTGCAAATACTTATAAAATAACTATATTTGGTAACACTGTTTCCAATTATTTTTATTTGTATTTCCAATAATTCGTTATTTCATTGAACTCCGATCAAAATATCAATGGAATATACATTTCTTATAAATAAGAAAAATTAAATCTAAATATATTATTAATGTGTTTTTGTGAAGTAAAAAGAAACATATAAAGGCCATTTGGATGTTACAGTTTTAGTGTTTCTTTTTTTTGGTCTTATTTTACATTTGCAGACTCGGTCTTGGTCTTGGTCTTGGACTTGCAAGTGTTAGTGCCGTCTTGGTATTGGTCTTATACTTATCCTAGTCAAAATAGAAACTTCCAGGCATTAATATGTATGACACATTATGTCATGTATCTTTCAAATAAACAACAGTTTTAAAAATAGTTTCATCAATTAATTACTATATTGCAATTAGTATTAGTTTTTTCGTATAGAAGGGGCTTCATATATAAGCTGAAGAATGCGTGGTTTTTATTGAGCACCAACGTGAAGATGAATGAATTAAAAATATTTTCTTTGATGAGGCATTACAGTTGTGTGTATTATATTTTACTTAAAATATTAATTATTTATAATGTAAATGTATTATTTTTTATTTATTTTTTTACATTACAATTGCAATTTTTTAAATTTATAAGAAAAAAAATATATGATACATTTAACTAATGCAAATTTTTATGCTCGAGATAAATTTGAAGTTTTTATGAATTTAATTTTTAATTTTAATTGCACATCACCAAGTAGCGGATGTTATAATAATCCCTAAAATAATTTAAGAAAACGTAAAATTTAAAAATAATTTTAGATATCTAAATAAAAAAAAACTTGTATCAAACACTTTTCTTTATTTTGAATATTTATATAAAAAAAATTTGTAACATAAATTTCGAATTTGTATAAATATTTTAGGTCTTAGTTTCGAGTTCCACTGAAAATAATAACTATATGATATCGCTAACGATTATTAACTTAGGTTCGGCTACACATATGCATAATATATTTACAATATTTTATTGTATCGACGGTATTCACGAATATTCAATGTCCACATTTATGAATTATTATAATGTCGCATTTGGTCGGGGGTTTGTAACTTGTAAGGTGTCGTAAGTGGAGCGTATGGGTCGTCGTTCTATAGCACACACGAATACCGTCGTACGTACTTTCACACGCGTGGACTAACAAACCGCGAAAATATGAGAATAAATGCGTGAAGACGATCATCTGTCGTCGTGGACATGCACGTCGTTAAACGCGTGTCTCTGAACTTATGTTTATACATACACACGAGCGTGTGTATAAATACAACTGAGTATGTATGTGTGTGTAAACTATACACACATCGCACACATATATAAGTACATATGATGTATACGGTGTGGACTGTGGAGAGAAAATAGACTCAGACAATACTATATAATATAATAATGTAAACGCGCACTATCGTAGGGTAAGCGCACGTCACACGCAGGCACGAGATCAAAACGCCAAAGGCTAACGTCGATGACGACGATACATATCTCCGTCCCATGTATTTATGTACACACTTAAATGCCATGAGTATACGTGACCGTTTCCTTTCTCCTATACCTTTATGATGGGCTGCTGCGGTGGCTGATTCATCGGGAGCGCGGAGCGTCCAAACTGCATATATATATTATATTGGTGGGGTATCTATAGATTCTGGACTGAAGTAACTACCGAAAGGAACATTGCATTTTTAACGACTTAAATTATTATCTGTCATGACGTATTGTACAGCCCCCAAAAGAAACATTTTACATTATCATATATTTTTTTTTCTGTGTTTTATAAGTTCTGTGCGTCAAAAATATACTGCAAATGTAGATGACTCCAAAAACAAATATTTATATTTATATATATTTTTTTTAATATAATTTAATAATAACTGCATTTATCAATTATATAATAGTCAAGATTTTATTTTTTTATTATTTACATATAGAGTGATTCATCCAGTATAGGTACTCATCCCTTGACCCCTATGGTTCATTTAATATTAATCTATTATTATTTTTGGATATTTTATATACCTAATTTTTTTTTAATTATTATATTTTTATTTTTATTTATAATCTATATTTAATATTACAATGAGTAAATTAGATAACAAGAATTTTTAGCATGAGTTCACACAATGAGAGAAAATATCCACTGATATATTACTATTGATTATAAATACTACTATATTTATAATCAATGATATTACTCTATACATATTATCTACTTGAAAACTGTATTTTCATATTCTTGAAATTTTTCTACTACTTAAGATTGGGTTAGGTTTATACAATGTGAATCATCCTGTATATTATAAATGCATTTAATTGAATTCATTTAAATTTAATAAAAGAAACGTCTATGTAAAATATGTGCATGTTTGTATGTGTAGTGTGTATAAGCGATACACAGCCAAATGTTATAGTCAAGTCTATCGCACTTATGGTACAGAAATTTGATATATATATAGATAAAATTCTATACACGAAGATGTACACTGCAAATTCATCTAATTAAAGAGACTCAAAGATTTGTCAGTTCACAAAAAAATATAATTTTATATTTACCTATATATTATTTACGAGTATATTAGTCACAATAAATAAAATAGTTACTACGAATAATTATGGTTGGATATCAATAATTTAGATCTATATTTTATAATATTTGATTAAAACAACCCTAGTAAAAACTGTTAAGAATCTATGTGGTTTACATTTAACGGAATTTAAGCACGCATAAATTCACTAGTAACGTAGATGATCTATACCTTGCCTCAAAAGAGAATAATCAGTCAGTCGACCGATTATTGTTTATTTACATGCATCTCCTACCAACGACCCGTAGGTACTATTGAGCGGTCCCCAAATTAAATATAATAATATTACTAATTAGGAATATTAGCTGTAAATGTTCGTTGTTGTCTACGGAAAATGTCTACTAGCAAAAGGAAATTTGGGCTCGGCAGTGGCGTAAGTAGCAGAGCGGTCGTAATATATAATATATAATAATAAAGTTGCGTTATAACCGATAAACGACTGATGCACTGATGATGATAAAGACACAATATTAGCAAACTTACATTTAACACATCATATAAATTTCAAATACAGTATTATTTAGCAAAAAGTTCTCATTAGTTGCCTATACGGCTATAGTGCTATAGGTACTGTCTATACTTAAGACTTTTTATACAATAGGGTGTAGTAACTATGACGTCCGCTTATAATATATCGTATAAAAACACTATAATACTTATAATACTTACTTTATATTCAACAACGATTTTTTTCTCAAGTTAATACATTCGCATATTACATTATGTGTGTTGCTGTACACGATCGATCAGATATTATTTATGCCACATTATTATATATGGAAACGGGCACGCAGACGATGACGGGTCTCTGCGGTGCGTAAAGATCAACAGGTTTTTAATTTTATTTTATTTTTGTGATTTTGGATATTATTATTTCCGTAGACATTTCCCACAATATTTTTTTTCAATATCACCCACGCTGCCGCAACCGTGTTTGAACATATAAATTACATCATACGAATACGCGTTAAACATGAAATCTGTGTACATATATAATGTTTATATTCCTATTTACGTTTGCACGCGTTTCGGTGTCAAATCTCCCTAATTATTATTTTTAGATATATATATATATAATGGTTTTATATATATAATATAACATACATACGCCTGAACGCCTCCATACAGCAGTCCGGCGATATCTACCCGCCGAATTCGATGTTCATTTTCCACCTTCGATCGTAGTACAGCTTGAATTAATTTTCTAAAATAAACCTATATATTATGTGTAATCACCGCAACAAACCTACAATTATACTGATTTACATATTATTACATTTACGTACTCGTTCCGTGCGGAGTAATTGCAGCAGCGTTTGGCTTATTACCTATATAATCGGCTTATACGACAAACCGAATTGATAGATTCGATTATTATAAATTATAATATAATTTATTCATTTACACTATTAATTATTATATTATATTATGAGTTATGACCGTTCTCAGCGGCGCGCATATTTGTAATTATCCGTGTAAAACGCTAAATATTGGTGACCGAAGTAATCATTTTATACCATTATCGTACCATATATATCGCACAATTGCGTAAGATATGAGTATGTTATTAAATCACGTTAATTGTATTTACGAATAATAACTAGGATATCCCATGGTCCATGCCCCTCACTAAAAATGTTAGATTATTTAAAATTTACTAAAGGTTATTTTTTTTTAATGATGGATTTTACGTTATTTTAAATTTATATTGGCAATTTTATGGTAAAACTTAAAAATTTAAAGTTACAATTGTATCATTTATCTATTCATTAAAACTCTTCATTGAACATAATAATATAAAAATATAAAAAATACATAAAAATATTAAATTTTACATTTTTGTATAAAATGCAATATGCATGTATAGGTACTTATAGATGTAAATATAAATAATAAATAATAAACATTTTTTTGGACTTATTATATATTTTAACGTTTTAGCACGTACACGAAAATTCATAAAAAATGTGTCCACCCAATAATAATAATTAAAATAAAAATAATTTTTAAAACCTATACTTGAAAAGAATGAGCTGAGAAAAAGTTTTTGACGCGACAAAGACATTATGTGAATTGTGACAATTGTGACATTATAGATTGTGGATTTTATTCTTATTTAAATTCTTAATAGTCTAGCAAGGTTAACAATTGTTCAAATTCAATGCATTTGACGTTAAAATGTACTTGATATGAATTCTCATAGATTATTACATAAGTTCGAAGAACGATTTCCGTATTCAGCGAAAATAAAAATGTTCCATTACTATTTTAATTTTTAAAAAACGTATACATGAAAATATATCATACAAAACAATGGATAATCGTTATATAATATAGACATCATGGTGGTCTAAATATAATTACTTCGAGGAAATAGATAATATTGTTACTTACGCTTATCACATGCTCGAAAATTTTTATTTTGTAACAATATTACATTATCCTATTAACGCAGTTCATTAGCTATGAAACATTGTTTATTTATTATTTATAATTTTTTTTATTTGTATTTCAAATAAATTATTATTGTCGTTTTTTTCGTTATAATATATTATTTATAGAAGCAAAACAATTTGTAAGCCAAAACTTTATTTACCATATCTAATCAGTTTTTATATTTGATTCACACGGCTATATTATAATATACTGCACACGCGCGTTCCTTGTATTTTTCATAAATCGTTTTTGCTAAAATGTTCAATATTTTACGGTTTTTTACGACGGTCTATAACATTAGTGTGTGATTTAATATACCACATCACGCTATTCGTTTCCGTTTAAAATCTGTAAAATCCTTACACGAGTTATTATGCTATTAATAATAATATCATTATTTCCATATATCCGTGTAGTTTATAATATTATAATTGTTGTATACATTATTACACTGCTGCACTCGACGGCGATGAAAACAGTATGATTATTATACATTCGTGTATCAACCCAGAAAGGCTACCTGCAGGCTGATTATTATTTATAAAATCCGCGTGAATATTTCGAAATTTACCGTAACGTTTTCAGCTACGATAAATTATATTTCCATTTTGTTTTTATTAAATATTATGCCTATATAATTGAATTAAATCAGAACGTATACATATACCCATATTATGGGTCTATGAGTGTCAGTGTGTGTGTAGAAATATTAAACTAATTTGTGTATGGTCTGAATTAATTATGTTACGGTGTATAGTTTCAATGTTTATTCATTAAGCGTTACACAATATTTCTGTATATCCTTCATACTTGATTTAAAATAACATTTAGTAAGAAATTATTGATGCGATAACTTATTACTTCTGAATAGACACATTGACGGATTTTCGCAATTGTAAAAATTACACAAGCCGATATTGAACCAAAGCCGTTTGAATAAATACTAAAAAGAAAAATCAATACATTAATTAATCACAATGTACGATGTTGACAACTTGAAGATGCGAGTGCGTGTAGGTTAAAGTGTTTACTATAAACTGTCCTCCGTGGCATCGCGTAAAAATGTTCAACTCTCTTAAGTGCCATTCAATTGCAACTCAGACGTATATAATAGAATAACAAATATGACCTAATTAAAAAAAAAATACACCCAATGGGTTTTTAACGTATACAGGTAACATATACCGGTATATATACGTATACGACATTAAATTAAGTGCAGGGTTTTAAAAGATTTCGATTTAGCTTAACCAGCTACGACAGGCTTAAAATTAAAAAAAAAAAAACCAACGTTTGCTGTAATTATCTTAAAATCTAAAGGTGTACATGTATCAAATATCCATATTGTGACAATTTGAGATAATATTTTGAACATTTAAATTTCATACAATTGTTATAAAATTAGATTGTATATTACTTACATGTTTTCTGCAATAAAACTAAATGAGAGACTATTGCCTAGTATTAACCAAAAAATTCCGTAGATACTTATATACATCTAATATCTATTAGGGCACCTATGACAAAAAAAAAAACTGAATTCAAACCGTTTAATTTTTTAGGTCGAAAACCAATAAGATTCAATTTCGTTAGATAAACCGTACCATACAATGAACCGTTTATCTTTACCAATAACATAAAATTACCAACCTTTATTATGTGTATATATATAATAACACTATATACATATAAAGTTTAAGGTAAAATAAATATTATAATATAAATGGATGAATATAATACAACTAATACGAGTGTAATATGTCAATGATTTGTTACGTGATCAATCAAAATATAATGTTAAGGGGTTAAGCCGTACCTGTACTGAACACAGATTTTGGGACACAATTATTTCTTATAAAAATAATAATTTTTTTTTGCCTTACAAAACATATGATCAAAAATGTAATAATAATAAAAAAAAAATTTCATTCGGGCATATCAAGATAATTGCCAAGTGTTATAGTCTAGAATATAAGCTTTTCGACCATATGTAGTGTACGATTTCCGTACTCCTATAGCCGTACGGAAAATACTCGTTTGATCGCTTGACTATATTCTTTTCTTAACCGATTTTCAATAACTCGAGCAGACAACCGAGCGAATCGGGTGTGTTCGACTACGTTATCCGCAGTGACGCTAAATTATACCGTCTTATACATCTTTTGCAAGGTATCATAAGCTATATAATATGCACCTATTATTACTATATTGCTCTCAATGCTCTCTTGGATCATAATATAGTATAGTGTACCGACGATTAAATATATAATAAACAGGTCATCATGGTTCTCATTATAAATAATATAGTACTATATTTCAGTATTTCACGCAGTCGTTCCCATGATTTACTCAAATTTTCGACATACATACACTATCAATTTCGAATATCCACATCTAAAATATTAATATATACCTAGAGTGTGTTTACGTTAATAGATATCACTAAATATTTTATTGGAGGATAACCTTGGAGTTAGTTTTTGGGAGGTGGAAGGGAGTAACGAAATACACTTTTTGGAACAATTAAAAATGTCTAACCCTTTTGGTACGTTCGTACGTTGTACAAATTACTATTTTAAACGACTATTTGTATTAAACAAATAGATAAGTTAAAGTTTACGAATAATAATTCCTGTTTTTAACAAAATAGTAACCAACATGCTTATTATATTCGAGTTATTTCCGATATTGTTAAATGACTATTGGTACATAGAGCTGAAGAATCTAAACTAATAATTTTGTAATCTATTAGTTTTCAATACATATAAGAGGTACTTTAAATTATTTTTTATTTTATTTTACAGGTACAATTAGAATAAATTATGAAAGCATATAGAAGTTTCGAAAACAGATAATACATTGGTTTGATTAATTCGTAAATTTGTAAAAAAAAAAGTGTTTTTTAAAAAAAAATAATTATATAGTGCATATACATGTACCGAACGAGTTAGAAATTTTAAATTATCTTCAACATTTGCATTTTTGAACCTATTCATCCTTTGACATCTCGTGAAACCCAATTTCATCCTGCTGAAATGTCTAGTTGTACCTCTTAGCTCAAACACACTGCGCAGTATGGACAGTATAGATGGGTATGGATACGAATGCATAATATTGTATCTATATGTAGGGCGTAAAAATAAACCTTCGTGAGAACAGTCACTATAAGAAAACCGTATTTTTTCCCCTTCGTGTATCGTTATATGTTCTCTTCATTTTTTATGTACGAACGATAATAATTTATGAACTGGTTTGAGAAAGACGGCGACGGCAGCCGTGCAAAACTAGATCATTCCCTCAAAGTCGGCACTGCTGTGTAGCAACAGCAGTAGCAGCAGTATATATAGTGGACATGCTCGCAATTTGTTGATGGAGACAAATAGTCCGCGTGCAAAACGACGGCGACGGCGACGTGAGCGGATACCCGACAGCGGCGTGCGGGGTAAAAATAATAATATATATATATATATATATATATATATAACGATGATGATAATAATAATAATAATAATAAATAAATGAAATAAAAAAATAAATAAAACACGGCATAAATCAATCTCGGACACAGAACGGTCGCGTCTCTCAACGGTAATATCTCTTTACGTGCGCATATATATACCAAAACTGGATCGATTTGATCGATATATACATATATGACTATATGAGTAGCGTGTATATATTGTATACGAGTACAGTATCTATAATAATATATGTGTGTGTGTGTGTAATATAATAACGCGAAATAGAAGATGAAAAAGAAGAAGAAATAATATAAATGTGTGTGTGTGTATGCGCGCGCGCTCGCGCGCGTTTATGACGTGATTGCAATAACCTATGAGAGACGAAGAGATATTAAAGAACCATCTGCCTGGCGTAAACGTCGCGATACGAATTCCTTCGCGCCGCCGTCGATGCGGGTCACTCTTCTTTATATATATTATTTATTGATTTTTTTTCTTTTTATACACATATTTTTTTTTGCCCGTTCGGAATAACGCGCATCGCCGATAAATAACGAACGATATCAATTTGCTCGGCGACACGTCGTTTTGCTTTGACTAACGCCATACGCCAACTGGTTATCTCATATACAACACAATATATGTATATAATATATATTTCACACACACACACACACACACACACACACACACACACACACACACACACACACACACACACACACACAAACTATGGTTGAAATACGTATTTGTATATATAGATTATAACGGCGCGATTTTAAATATGTTAAATGACGGATTCGTGTTTATATATAGCACCTATATATTATGTATATATTATATTATTATATATGCAAAATAGGTATGAGAGTCGAGGGGTACCTGTTTAGCGAGCTGGTATGGACCCGCACTCGGCGGACCATATAATATCATAATGTACATCATAATAATATAATATTTATGCAGTATGACTAATACATTTTCTTTTGTTATATTTTTTCACTAGCACAGTGGAACATATTCGAATTCGTCACCAATCTTTCTTTAGGTGCATATATAGTCATCATGAGATAGCTCATTCAATCCTCTATTTAGATGTTTATTATTTTCAAAAATACGCAAGTCTATAAAATAATTATAATATAATATTATGTATATTGTATATAATATATAAGCAATATTTATAATAATTTTATTTGGGTAAGCTATATAACTCCGTATACAATTTAAAAATAATTTCGTAACATTTATATTTTGGTATCTATTTTTAATACTGTCTAGTGTCGAATAGAACCGCTATAAATGTTTAATTATTTATTCAACTGCGTAGTATTAAAATATTTATATTAATAAGACTCTATACAAATGTATTTCTAGTATCTTGTTTTGAATTTTAAATATTATGAATGTATAATAATAATATTTAAATGGAAAATTAATATGAACAATTGTAACTATACAAGGTGCATCTTGGAGATATGAAAATTTTACATTAAAATGTCATATTTTGAATATTTTGATTATTGTGATACATTCTCTATGTATGTCTAGGTACTATAACTAACACAGATGAACTGAAACAACGGGGGTATAACTGGTATAAGGGGTTCTAAATTCATGTTTAAAAAAACTAATACAGTTATATAATACTTTGACTATAATTAATAATTGCACTTGATACGTAAATACATCGTAAAATGGGCTTTTATACAAGGTGTAATAATTATTTGTTCAACAAATCATACGTACATCTCATTATATAATATGTTTTCTTGGAACTCTTTCAAAAACATAACAATATTGCTTAGGCGAAAGTTTACATATTTTAGTTATAATACTTGCAAAGTATTCAGCGCATCAGTGAGTACCTATATAGAGTATAATGAACACACACATATATATATATATATACAGGTAATTCCACTAAAATAATAATTATTGATTTTCAATACTTAAATAAGAACTGCGTATGTATTATATATATATACATATATTATCAAATTTTGAACTATTTTCCCGCTTAGATTCCCCTTTAAGTTTCGTCATATATGTGCCAAATTTACTTTGAGTCCGATATAAATGGTATTCTGTACCTATAATACGTATATGCTCTACAAGTTATCATACGAATGCAATAAACCGTTAGTTTGTCATATGTATATATAAATATAATATAATATATATATATATAAGCTGCGTGTGTATTGAAAACCCCTCTTCTTTTTATTTTTCAATAATATTATTTGTATTTCTTGTACGTCGTATGTTATAGTAAGTACGTGATTTTCTGTATGCACTATTCACTTATATATAACATAAATATATATGTGTG
Source organism: Rhopalosiphum padi (assembly GCF_020882245.1). NCBI lineage: Eukaryota > Metazoa > Arthropoda > Insecta > Hemiptera > Aphididae > Rhopalosiphum > Rhopalosiphum padi. The sequence continues at coordinate 36,099,672 of NC_083597.1, forward strand.
TGCGTGTGTATTATTTATTTTCATATTTTGTAATCTTTCTAATTAATGCTACACTGCACCTATGCGTCTACTAAGTAAATAAATAAGTGTTGGTTACGATAATTTTTTTTTTTATAATTCGTTTTGCCCATATTAAGTTGTCAGATATCGTAAATAAATTGAACTTTTAACTGCCAGAACTTACTGATCGAATTAAAATTACCTAGAATATAATAACAATCTATATACAAAAACGTTTTATTTTCAACATTTTTTTTGTAGGTAATATATAGGTAGTTCAAAAATAAATAATTGTAAAGGCTTGGATTTTTCACTAAATATCTGTACTAATATTTTCTAGATATGAAATAAATTTTGGCTTTTTTTATGGTTGTAGTGTCCATAAAAAATAGTATAGTTTTTTTTAAATATTGCATATTCTTGAAGACTAAATAAACCTAATATTACTTTGATTTAATCGAATATCATCGTAGATTATTTTTAACACATTCGTGTTTAGACGATTTGTAATTTATAACTATATATCTATTATACGGTGTCTGCCAAAATGTTGTCGTTCTTGATATGTTTATTTGGATCTGATATCATGGAAATGGATTTTACACTGAAACAGATTATAATATTGTCATAAATATATAGTATTATCCATTAAACATGTTGGATTCGTATTAAAACAAGCGACAATTACAGTTTGAATGTTAATGACTACGTACTTATAGCCAAACGCGCGTTGACTATGCAAATTAAAGTAATTTAAAAGTCCTGGTATATTTGATAATATATTCAGAAAATGTCAAATAAAAATTATGAAACAATTTACGTTTCGTGTATTATATGCGCGTTTATACAAAAAATAAATACACATAGTACGTAATACGTATAGTATATATAGTACTTATATATTTATGCGTATATGAAGTAAAAATAAGACACATGGTATTATTTTCTACTTTGCGTGACGCGCACTTTACTTATTTGTTTATTGTATTGTTATATTTTTCCACATTGTGATTATTATGTAACATTGACCCTGTAACACATTAATTAATTATGCAACTCTATTTTTAATTCACTATAGGTATTCAATTAATGATATGAATGTATTTTTCTTACCATAGCTGATCTGATATTATCACGTTTTTTTTTTTGGCAACAAAAAATAATAATTATCGACCTCTGGTTAATAAAAAAAATAATAAAAATAAAACCGGTGTGCAATATATTTGTATCATTGTAGCGTAGCCAAAAATACAAAAAGAGGTGTGGTGAAAACAACTAAATTTAAACGATGGCTTTTTTTATTATCAGCATATACTGCAGTTATAATAATAATAACGAAGTAATCCGTGTAGGTATGTCTGTTTGTGTTGACACGTACAGGAATATTTAGATTAACGTATTTGGCACATGTTATACACAGCGATTGTGTTTGCACATGTTTAACAAAAGATTTTAGTAATTCAATGATTTAAGGTTTTTTTAAAGCATTTAACTCGTAAATTTTACCAAAAAAAAAAAAAGATTTCGATTACGATTTAAGAGTATTTCGTAATAATTACGATTTTACTATTACACTTTATTACAGTGAATACAAATATTCTTTGCTCTTCCAATTATCATTAGAGATTTTTAGGCAGATAATTATACTTATGATATATGTATATATATATATATATATGGGTCACGAGTATATTATACTTAATTAATAATTTTTACTTAATAATTATACTCTATCGATTCTTTTCGACAGTATGGAAAAAATCGAACGTACCTACGTGATGCATTTATTATAAGAATAAAACGGAATAAGCGAGCGGGCGTTCAAGTCTCCGATAAAATATATGATATAATATTGCAAAATTCAGATCGGTCTTTATTTCTCACCCAAGGGTATATATTATATCGTGGGACGGAACGTAATAAGATGCACGGCGGTGACGTACCACTGTACCAGATGAGTATAGATTTATTCGGTTGACGGTGATTTCTCTGTATATTCCGACATATTATTATAATATGTATATACTATATATACATAGGTATACGTGTGACGCCCCCCGGGATGATAGTTACAATACACTTATATACATAATATGTGGAAAAAAAGCGCATCGCTAAAACAGCGGCCGGATTTCTTGGCTCACGTGACCTTTGCCGGCGGCGTACATCGCCGTTGGTGCGCTATCGCGAAGAAGCGACTATATAATGTAATAATAATACGGGGCTATAAAAATCGAACTCGGGCCAAACGTCGTGACATTCTTAACCACATGAAAGAAAGTATATATTTATATATATGTATATTATAGAATATTATTAATATTATATATACTCTGCCAGCTAGACATATATACACATAGACATATATATATATGACACTTTTCGAGATATTAATATAAACACACATATAGACATGTGTATAAGCACATATATGTATATATACATACACACACGTGTACAATAGACTTACCAACAGTTATAGCCATGCCCCGCGCGTTCGCATTATGACCCGGCGGGGAAATAAAATAAACGCAAACGATGTTCGCGGACGATAATTAAAATAAAAAAAAAAATAAAAATAAGACGAAGACCGGTGACGACAACGGCGGCGACGGCGGCGGCGCTTAACCTTTTTCACCTATCCGCTCCGCACAGGGTCCAGTTTTAACGTCCCGCTCACGATTTCCCCGCGTTCGTTCCATTACTTCGGATTCACCTTCCTCACCCACCCACTCACCCACACCATCCACCAATGCCCCCTCGGGATTAATATAATAATATAATATCGCCGGCAGCGGTCAAGAGATGAATATGCTTATAATATTATCAACTATTTATAATGTATATTGATCGTCGCATCTCAGTCACCACAGCTGTATGGATATGAATCTATAATATATACAATATACATATTATATTAAATACCAAACAAATATACGTAAATGTATATGGAGGTTTATGTGTGTATTATAGGTAGGTTTCCAAGTCTACCCTCGAGTACAACACACATTATATTTGTTTACAAACGTTCGTTATTAGTGTTTTGCGGGATGCTGTGTGATTTCTAAATTGGCTGCGACCTTATATTATATCGATTTTTATAAGCTCAAGTGAGAAGGCTTTCTCCTAAATACGAAAAATGGCGTATGCGTATTTTTTCTACAGTTATTTTTGTTTAATCGCCGTCCGCGAGTGTATACTTTCTTATTCGTCCGTGGCACGTCGATAACCCTTTTCTGTTGATAAGGCTTGTTTTTAGTGTTTTTACATACGCCCCTACGACCTATACGCGCGAAGTATCAATAATATTCTTTCATACGCATGCGCATGTGCCTGCTGTACATATAATAATATAGGTAGTAGGTATATTGGTATGATTATGATGAGCGGCACGCCCGCGGTATATAAACCTACGAAATGTCATACGTCTGTCGTGTCATACAATCACTTGGTTTTTTCTTTATATATGTATATATGAACAGCAATAATATTTTTAACAATTTTTATACCTAATATATATAATGGAAAAATACAAGTTTCGTACAGACGTCAAACGTATTACGTATTTATAAATCGCCCGATTTAATATTTAAACGCAAAATGGAATTCGACGGTATTTAGTCGATAAAATCTCCAAATGCACGTCTGTACGGGCGTTGTAGCTGCAGGTGCAGCATCACGGTCGTCCTGAAATCTAAGACGATAATGTGAACAATATATACAGTGTGATTCACCAAGCATACTCATCCCCATTTTTTTTTTTGTTTAATAATGAATTTATTCAAATTCTGATTTTTTTTAAATTTTACAATATTTTAAAATTTTTGAGATTTATTGTACCTATTCTGTTATGTTATGTAGTATTACCTAGTCCTTAAAAATGGTTCAACAAAAATATAAAATGAAGTATAATATCGCGGGTCTATATAGTATTAATAATACTTCCACTATTTTTATAAATTATGTCTCCCATATTTTCTGATCCTTTATCGTAGACATATAATTCTTATTTCTTATTATTTGGTGATATATAAATAAAAAAACTACTTTTTCCAGTTTTGATTTTGATAATCAAATTGTCCAATAAATGGTATAGTGTATTAGAAAATAAGGGTTGTAATTTTAAAAACAAAAGCTTTTATGTCCACAAGAGTATAGAATTCTCTATTAGTAGTACAAAATATCTCAATAATTTAAAAATACGATCTTTAAGTATATTTAAAATTTCTAAAATTCTGATTTTGAATAATTGTATTATTGAAAAAGAAAAAAGAGCATCTTTATACTTAGTAAATCACTCTGTATACTCGTATAAAATATTAATCTAAAAAGAAAAAACACTTAAACACGCAAGAATATATTGAAGACGTATCGCAGCCGATCTTCTGCATGCGGGATATTTGGTGAGAAAACAGATGACGAAGAGACGGAATATATATATCATTATCGCGACTCGTTATTCGTATACATATATATTATAATACCACAGTCACGTCTAATTCCGCATAAATCCTTTTTTTGTTTTTTCTTTTTCGAATATAATATATTATATTCACATCATTAAATATATATATATATATTACAGGTTCACGTGTACCGTTCATTTGTTTAAACTGAACGTTTTGCGTTATTGTACTCGTATTATTCGCAAAAACACGACAGTTACTCGTATTATCTATATTTTAAATAATATATCGCATAGTAAACTTCCATTAACTTATTTACCGGCTCGATTAATGCTGATCGTTATAATTAAACGCTGTAAATATATAATTATAATATTATTATGGAAATACATGATTTCGGCATTATTCGTCTTAAAGTGCTGCAACAAAAATGTTGTAAATGTTGTAATATGTTACTAGTATACAGCGATGGCGTTCGTGAACTTTGATACTTTTTGGTTGATTAATCATTATAATATTTAAAAAGAACTGACGGAATTAATAAAATATACATACTTATTATAACACTCATTAATCGTTATAGATGATAAGATGTTACGATTAAATTAATTTTATGACTTGGTTTGAATGAGATGCACAATGTTTATTAATGGTCACTGCAGTAGGTAAAATAATATCAAATAATAGGAACTATATATATATATATATTATATATTTTAAATTTAACGAAGAAACTTGAATATTTAAGAATTTTTTTTCTCATTTTTACGACTGTCTGACGAATTAAACAGAATTTTCAATTTCTCTGATTTGTAATTTACATGTATTTTTCCAATAAAATAATTGAAAATATTACCATTTTTTGTCACTAAATTACTTTATAGGTAGATTCGCCGTTTAACTGCCGTCTTATAATCAATATGCACTATAAAAAACATAAAAATAATTCCGAGTGCGACAAATATTAAAATGTTAATTTGTTACATAAAACGTTTTAGACGGAATATATTCTCGAAAATAAACATGTTCATTTGTTCGTGTTTAACTTCAATAAAATTTAACAAAATACTTATCAGGCTACGTATTGGCGCCATCTAATTTTTGTGAGTCCAATTAGAATTTGATGATATGATTCAAGCGTATTTGCATTGTATACACGTATCCATTACAATTTTATTGACTTGTAAGTTATATTAGTTGTTTATAAATGATTATTCGTGGCGTCGAGTTCCTGAAATATACAATAAAGGTATAATATAATTTCTAGATTCCAAATAGAAATTGATTATTAATATGTGTATAGTTGAAATACGTATACCTACGGCGAGTGCGATGATAATCATGATATGAATTATGTAATAAAAAATCAAATCATTTAGATCAGTTCATAATAATAAAAATATGTTATTGTAATTTTTTTTTTCGAATATTCAGTAATTCGTTTCATGTCACTATAGTGTATATACATAACACAATCGTATTTTATAATATTATACTATGACATAGGTACTCCCCAAATCATATTACGACACACAGTACTACAGTACTGCTGTATTGATAAAACATAATTAAAATGTGAAATATCATATTCATGTCGCGCCGACGCATTTTGCCGGCCAGCCAGCCAGCCGGCCGATCGATGTCATTGAACTTTAAATTGTACGCGTCTTCGGACTGATTTTTAATAGTTCCACATTGTAATATGTGTTCGTGTGTTTGTGCGTGTGTATGTATATGTCTGTGTATATGTATTTTATTTTATATTTTTTATTCATATGAAATTTTCGTCGCATTAAGACAGGTTGTTTGGTGAAGACGAGAGAATAAGAAAAAAAACTAGAACTGGAAATAATTTCAAAAGTACAAAACAGGATTTTGGGGCGAATCGAGATCGCGATAAACCCTGAAGATGATCCTAATTGAAAAACCGGTCGCCGCCGCCGCGAGTGGGCCGTGAAACAAGAGTGACCCGAAAATTTGTCACCTAACAACCGGATTTCGTAAGAGCTGATTTCTCTAAAGCTTCTTTTCGGGATCGAGATCGATAAATAATAGTCAACCTGTTCGTCGTCGTCGCCGCCACCGATTCCGTCGAACAACACTCGGATTTCAGATGTATGTTATCTTTTTGTATTACAGTATATTCAGTATAATACCATCATAATTATTCGCTCGATCGTTTCAATGTACAGAATGTTTAGTATAATCTATATAGGTATTATAATATATATCTACTATAGGACAGTGACAGCACCGATGCAGATTATATTATTTCGTAGCGATCGTTGTTTTCAACATCACCTTCCCGGCCCGGCCATGCATATACATTATACATAAATTACATATGCTCTATATCTATGATACATTATAATTCTATGAATTTGTGAAGGCTATTTTTTAAACCTAGCTATGCCTGAATCAAAATTGGTGGGCGGGTCCAGGTGCGTAAAACTGAAGATCGATGAACATGAATTAAAATGTATTTAATCTAACATTCCGTACTATTTATGAAAGTATAGGTTACGGTCTACAGCTAGGCCTTCTAATCATGACTGCACAAAATATAACTAATAAACAATGATAATATAACTATAACACATAAACTATTTAATTAGACTTAATTCTATGACTTAATAATATTTGAAGCATGATATTTTTGACGTTTTTAGTATGTTTAGGTTTTAGCTAATTATACAATTTCTTTATTCCAAATGAGAGTGGTTGAGTGAAATGGAGTATTAAAATAAGTCTATAATTGCTGTACTATTATTCGACTAGTTCTAATGAAGTGGACCTATTCAAAGTATACAAAAATGTTTAGTTACTCGTATATCAACTTAATTTAATGATAATTTCAGTAAAATAGTAAATAATTGAAACTAAAATAATAGTACTGCAGCTTATTTGATCTTATAGTGTCCATACTATAGACGATATCTGGACTTAAAAAGTCTTCTCTTTCAGATTTCTGGAAAAAATTGTTCTTCATGCCACGTCATTATAATAATTACGTATTGTATATAAATACAAGTTTTTGTCGGAATCTTTCGTTTGCAGACAGGCACGCATAGTATAACTGATATTATTATTGTAAGTACGCGTCGTCGTTTGTCGCCGTCATCGCGATCAGACGAGTGAGTGTGTGGGTGTTCCGACGATGATTGGAGAAAGTGTGCCTATATATACATATATATATATATATAAATGTTGCACGCATATTATGTTATTTATTTTATTCTTCTATTCGTTTCCGAAGATATATATATAGATGGTATACATCCCGCGTATATATACACGACGATTAATTATTATCGTATCGGCTATATTATACACGTCGTTGTATAATAATATATAATATATGCATAATTAGAGGTGTCTTGCTCGTCTGTCGTGCAGGCTTATACAACGGCAGCAGCGTGTTGCGTATAACAGCAGTGTATAACATATATCTATATAGTTATTAGTAATATATAATATTATGCGGCGGTTTGATATACGCGTATATTATTATTATGATATGGGCGCGAGCGAGCGCGCGCGCGCGAGGCCGCTGGGTGGCCTTTGTAGAACAATCGCACAACGAGTCGTAAAACATAAATCCGTTCTAATATGATATTTTATTGCGGTCGTATGTCATTTAGCGCCCGGCTCCCGGCACAATAAAACACAGTGTTGTAAAAAAAAAAACTCCGCACACACGCTTAACCATATAATATATATAATATATATTATACACGTCTTTACGCAGGTGTATGATAATATATAATAACAATAATATAAGAATATGTACAGTGGGAAAAAACGGACGACGGTGAGAATAATATATATAAGAAGACGAACGTCTTCTATATTTCGGGGGAGAAAAAAAATTGTTTAACACGCAGCACACAGATTATTATTATATTATTCGCCACCTCGATGGGTCACGCGGCGGCGTTATAAACAACGCATTAGGTTTTCGGGAAAGGGAGCGCCTTGATAAATGTGGACAACACCCAAACCGAATCGCACGTTTGTGTGTGCGTGTGTGTGTGTGTGTGTGTGTGTGTGTGTGTGCGTGTACGCGTATACTGGATCTTCTTCTCTCTGCGGGCGACTTTACATATACGATATAATATATAGGACACACACACATACACATATAATAGGTATGTACAAGAGAATATTCCGAGATGTGATATTACGCGCCAGTTGTGTGTGTATGTGTGCAGACGAAACTCATTTATAAGCCGTCAGAGAACCGCGCGGTCCATGAATAATTTTCCTCTTCTAAATACACACACACACAAACTCGCGATATTTTCGGAAACGGATCTGGTTCCAAAAACTGGATTTGTCGCCCGAAATCGATAGCAAAACGCACGTATATGTATATTATTATAATATGTATTATATTATAATCTTTCTCTCTCACACACACGCGCGCACGCCACATGTCCGACCCATCGGTCGTTCGGGCTATACCCATACGTATAATATACAAACGTTGTGGCAGCGACGGTGGCGCGAACGAGCGGGCTCGCTATCGTTAGTCTCGTAGAAAGTAAACCCGTTGTAGATTTGGCAACCGACCAAATTGTATACGCCACCGACTGCTCCGATACCATCTTCGGGCACACAATTTTCGGACTACAAAAACACGTAAAAATAAAAATCAGAAATAAATATAAATAATCGTTAATTAGATATAACATAGGTATATAGTATAATATATATTTTATATGGTGATGGCAGAGCGTCCAAGAATTTTGCAATGCCTAGAAAACGCTTGATATTGAATCTGTTTTTTGCATACTATAAGTACGTGTCGATTAATAAATTATAACCTGTTACAAATATACGATATATATTTCGTTCATAATAAATATCCATGTAATTGTGACTACACGACTGCTATATGTATATTATATAAATTGTTTATTAGTCTTAAAGTTTCTTTTCGGTTTCTATAGTTTATTTTTCCACCATCATCGATTTTAAAACATCTGTTTATAGATTCAAAATTTACTGTTTTCTCTATCTGTCATATAGTTATTATTTTAACATCTTTTTACCCGTATAAATATTTGTTATAATACGCTGCTGGACTGACTGATAATAATTATCACAATTATTGTGAGTACTGAGTAATGTTTATGAAAACTTCGACCTGCTGATAACTGAGTCGTACGAAATTGTAAATGTAATACATTAATTTATCGTATAATATTCATAAAAACGTAATACGCGCGTATTATAATACTAACCAGCTATTGTTTGACACGTGTTTTTCTTTTATTTTTTAATATAGTTCTAATTCGATGGGTGCACGTCTTCTTTGTCAAGATCCCCTCTCAGTGGCCCTCCCACAGTTCTTCTATCGGCATGTGCTCATGTACAAATAGTTTATATCACCTAAACGTTAAACGATTTTGAATAAAAAATATTTTATAGTGTATCAGAACGTTTTCAAAACGTAATACGAGGGTACTAAAATATGATGTTATTGTGTTCCTTCTTTGTTCAAAAATATACATTATCTAACATTATATATTATGTATAATAGTCCAGTCAATTTTATAGTCATCATCACTCATTGTCAATGCAATTATATATAGATCCACCTGCGTTCCCTAGATCGCATACGACGCAACTCTTTCCCTTGTCAATCGATTGTATTGTCCATCATCTATTCAGCGAGTTTTTTTTATCTCTTCCAATTATATCAATATATGCTTGTCGACTAATGATCTGCATGTATACAAATCGTTTGAAATTACCAGTTTATATTAGATCGGTATATTTAACTCGAGGTAGTGGTTTAACTCCGTGTCGGACGGTGGTAACAAGTGATACAAATTTATTAGAGCTTTAAGGGATTTCAACTTCAAAAATCTGCTAACAGCAAAAATAATAAACTGGTAAAAAATATTTGACGTAGGTGCGATACGGTATCGATTAGGGTTATAAAGTGACTATAGAAGAGAACTGGAATGCCTATACCGGCTATACCTATGTAAGAAAATATGCAAACGATGTTACCTGCGAGGTAATATCGATGCATATAAATGTAGAAAGTAAATAGCGAATACGTATTTCAATTATTTTTTTTATTATTGTTTATGAGATACGTTTAAGAAATTCTTAAGTTTCTAATTCATCAAGTTCCATAAATATTGTTATTTGTTACCAACTCTCGATAAAATTTAACAAATTGTTGTTTTAAGAAACGTAAATATTACATGAAATTAATGAATTTCAATTAAAATAATTACTATAAAAATATTATAATAAATATTTATAATTGTTATTATTACGTAAAAGTTGAATTAAATTTTTAAAAATCGCCATAAATTATATATTATTTTAAATTTAATAATAATTAAAAATAATTATGCATTTAACTCTAATTTTTTATCTCTGTATACATTATTAATTTTTGGTAATTTTAATAAGCTGCTGTATTCATAGATTAAATTTTATATTTTACGTATACCTCCTTTGTTTTCTTTCATAATGTATTTATTCAAATTCTAATTTTGGAATTTGTAAGTATACCTAAAGTATAGGTACCTAATAAACATATTTTCAAAAGTCTATTTCAATTATTTACATACCATAAAAAAGTACCCTGTAAGATTCAAACTTTTTTTAATGAAAACTACCATTTGTTAAAGTTTCAAGCAGATGATTTTTTTTTTTGAAAATATTGACGCCTCTATATAAATTGAAATTTGAATTAAATAAGGGAAGTTCTCAATTGAAAACAAAATTAATTTATATCAACACATGAAACTCCTTAGATTATATAACAAAATTGAGTAGCTTAGTTATAAAATATGAACTTTAAAACTTTAAATGTAATGAAAAATATAATTAGGTATTATTAGATTAAATGTATAATTGATAAAAGTAATGGGTTATATGATTTTTATCAGCCACTATAGACATAAAACACTATAGTGTATATTATGTTGTAGGCATATAGTCAAATCAAGCATTTACTAAATTCCAAGGCATATAGTCAAATAATTTAATTTTTATGCAATTCCACTATCCGACTAGACATTTAGAGAAATGCCTATTTCAAGTCAGGTAAATAATACAATTTATTTATTTTTTATTTTTTAAAAGGTATAATTAAGTTTAAAAGATTGTATAATCTGTTCCTTAGGAACAATAAGAATATAAGATAATAAAAATATAATACATGAAAGTTTGATGGGAGGAGTCACCCAGTGGTAAAACTGCTCTTGCTTGATTTTTTTTTTTTAGTATATTGCTATACTTAATTACTCATTGAGAAGATCACGACACTAGAAATAATAAAAATGAAATATTTTGTATTATTTTAAAAATTATTTATTTAATTGTTGTTTAAAACTTCCATCGGGTGTTGATTGGAAATCAATAAGATCAATTTGTCCTCTGTAATTAAAATCTGCCGATATTATTGGTTTTTACAACGATGCCATTGCAAGGTTTTACAAGTTGTACACACAGATTAATAAACATTTGGATTGCTGTTCGAGGAATATTATACTTATTTGTTATATAATGCTCAACTTTATCCTCTGCACCATGACCAGTTGCTTTATGACTTTCTTGGATTTTTTAAAAACAATTTTCATATGGTACAACATAAAAAACCCTAACCTAACTAACCTCATTAGAATCGACAAGGTTATAATTTGTCCCACGGTACTCAATATAGATAAGGTTCTCATACAACCAAGTACCCACGTTAATTTTCTAAAGTTAAAACCAATGGAACTTTTATTTTTATTTAATAAGAATATATAAAATTCACTACTCATACAATATACTATAAAGTATATAATATATTCGTATACTATCGTAGTCTACGTCTATTACATTTAATTAGTAATTACATTTAGTTAAATTACTAAGCATTTAACTAAATTTCTAGAGGGATAGTGGAATTGCATAAAAATTTAACTATTTTACTATATACCTAAGCAGTAAGCATTTAGTAAAATGCCTGATTTGACTATGTATATGCTTACGACATATATATTATATACTCTGTCTAGACTGCAGAAGTAGGCTTGTCTCATTTGACCTTTTAAAATACACTGTTAATAATTGATGTTATATAATAGTATGTATGATTTGTAGTATTTGTGTTTGAAGTAGAAGTAACGTTAACGGAGTCCCCGCCTCAGTTGCTATAACATAAAGCAAAAAACCAAACAAATTTCATTAATTATGAATTTTTTTTTGGTTATAATATCTTCATTTATCGTAGCATAGCGTTGGGAGTTATTATTGATATTATAATATATTGTTTTCATGATTATTAAAGTAACACTATACTCTTTATACATGTTTATACACTATACGCGAATTAATGTATTTGTCTGTTGGAATATCGTATTTGCAAGTAGAATATAAAAATTATAGCTTTGAAAAAAAGTAATGACGCTGTGATGTGCAAAGATATATTTTCAAGTTATCTTTAATTACGAAAAAGATGATTGAATCAATTACAATATTTTCTTTCGCTTCAAAAGTTTAATACGCAATCTTAAAACTGTGTGCGTTCTTTATTACAAGAACCTATCTACCAACAACTTGCCTAATATTGATAAACACTAAACACTGAAAAGATTGTATAATAATTAAACGTTTAATTATTATTTATTAATTCTAAAAATATAACAAGGAATCATATTTTTTTTTGTTTTTAAATATATTGTTGAAAGCGAATATTTGTACGTTTTAATTTTAAATTCTATTTACTATGATAATATGACTAATCAAATTTAATCACCTGCGGTAGTTATTAGCTATAAATTTTAATAACAATGCATATTATAATAGACAATGTTTCCAAATTTTAACAGAAGGATACATAAATCATTGAAAACATAAGTATATAGGTACAAGCACTTGTCATAACCAATCTGCTGATAAATTATTTATGAGCACTGCAAATACGTAACTGACTGAAATATATTGTTGTATTGTGGGGGCTAAACGAGGGCATCGGTTGTTTAGGCGCCATCAGGGTCCAAAACATTTGCACTATAAGATGGAGGTGTACTCCCACACTAAATTATGTTTTTCAGACTATAAAAACTATTAAATCAACTATGCAATATGCAAAAAGGAAACGTATACTATATATTTTCCAGTTTAAATGTGTTTTTTTCTATGGCCATCATTCTTCTTTAACGTGTCTCCGCATATATTTAAATGAAAAAGTCCAAGGAGAAGAAACAAAAAATATGAATTATTTTTTGTTTTTAAATAAATAGCGATAGGTCCGAAATGCAATTTGCCATAAGGCACAATATAATATTCGATATCCGTGATGTATAATATAAACCTATATTATAATAATAAATCCGAATTTTTATATACGTATATTGTATATACACAATACCTATAATATAACGATGTTAATAATAAATAAGATAAAATACTAGTAACAATAATCAATAAAATAAATTAAAGTGAAAAATTCACAAGATCGCTTATAGTTTGACTATCTATATAGAAATGGCATAGTAAATTAAGTCAAGAATGTACTTCATACGAGTTAAAAACATATATTTTAACGAGTCTAACATTCATTTATTAAGCAAAACAATCATGGTAGTTTTGCACTTGAAACTGCATTGCTTTATCACGTGAATTTAGTCTACTTTAAATCACGAATTCGCCATAATTTATTTTCGTAAATGTTTGCGATAAAAATACAACTTAAATATCGAATAGCAATTATAAATTGTATATCAATTACATACTAGGTAAGTAAAAAAAAATGTAAATTTTGTACGAATTTTAATTATCGTAAAATGTTAATTACTTGGCAATCCATTAGAGTACAATTCATAAACCAGTTATATCATATTATTATTATTGCAGATATCATTAGGTCCCTTCTCGTGTTGATTGTATTCCCGAATGTTCATGTATACCTGTACTTATATAGTTATATGTATATTAGGTATATATAAATAATATGTTAAAATTTATTATGGATTTAATATTATTATTATATCATGTACCTATATTGTTATAAGCTGTTGCATAGGTCATAAAGGTAAAACTCTTTATTTTAATCTACACGAACAATGCCGCTTACAGTATAATAATGATCTATCTATCTATATAACAATGAAGACGCTTTATAAATTACGGACTAGAAATGATTTCATGTATCGCATTTGCTATAATAATAATAATAACGATTATATTATATTATATTATACATTATATAGGTATACCACGTGTACTGTCTATTATATAAACAATAAACGCGTTACATATTATATGTTTTTTGTATTCGCTATAGAAGACATCTGCAACAGTCGTATAGTGATTTCATAATGAGTATATTTTATTTTTATTTTTTCATATTCCAAACGCGTTGAGAAAAATAAAAATTGCGCCCGTACTACTGTCTGTAACAGTATAATAATAAAAAATAATAATAACGTGCGCACCTTTATTACTGCAGTGCGCGCGTGGGGAAGATTTTTCACGTCGACTGACGTGGCGGAAAGAAGGAAATCGTTATTCTATTAGCGCATTTAATAATTGCGACGCACCACGTGCCACCGTGCCACATTTCCTTGCACGAATATGCTTATACGACTGAGGAAGTCACAAAAGACAGTTTCGCAAACCGTATATATGTTTATACAAATTACATTGTACTTAGTGAGGGCTGGGTAGTAACTAAAATACATATAATTGAAGAGTTATATTTAATATTAATTTTTTTTAACTTGTATCTTGTATTTTGATTACATTTTGAGAGTAATTACTAACATTTAATTAATAAAAAATGATACTTTAATATTCATTATACAATTTTTGTGCACATTGTATTGAATAGAATTTATTTAATACACGATAATTCGGGAAAAAGGTGCACAACACAAACATTAATATAAGATAAGTTAAAGATAAAATTATATCGTAAAACGTTCGTTATACCTATATGCTATAATTTCAAGAGACTAAAATAACTGCTGATATATTTTATTTTTAATTTCAAAATTAACGAAATCAGTGAAACACACCTAATTTAACCTAACTTTCTGATTTTAGACGGAACTTATTTTGAAATTTAACAAAATATTAAAATTACAAAACTATTTAAACACTATGTAAAGTTATTAATATGAATAAAAAATCATTAGTATCAGGCTCATTAAATTTCTTATCTAATTTTAAAGTACACATTAGTATTCTTAAATAATTTTGTATAACATATAACCAACATTATCAATATTTATAAAAAAAAAACTAAATATACTTGAACATTTGGCATGTCTATAAATAGGTCAAAATGATGAGAAAAATAAGTGATATTTTTAAGTTTATTATTTAAATCTACGGTTATTTGGTATTGAATCACAGAAAAAAAACAAAAATCATTTAGAAAAAAATAGTTATTAAACGGGTATTAAATATTCAATGTTATAAAAATTTTCCGGTAGAATTCTTTTTGTAAAATGTATAAAGAACTTTGTATTCGATTTTTAAATCTCAGGTATAAATAAAAATGTCTTTATGTATTTCTAACTATAAAATAACTTGTATATTTTCAGATTTTCATGAATTTATTCCAAAGTAAATTTTCAAAAATATATTGTGACAACTGACAATACAATTACGATATTTTTTTCTTGAAAATTGAACTATTTATTAAGTACATTATATTGAATTTACAAGTTTTCACCCATTCAGTAATTTTTTTATTGGCATTTATAAAGAAAAAAATTGAAAATTTCAATTGTCTATAATATTAGCTCAAAAAGGTCAAAATATTTTGAAAATTATATTATATAATATTTCGAATTTCTGTGGTTATTGAATTTTGAGTTATAAAAAAATAAAGAAATCAATTCAGTCAAAATCTGATATAGTGTGAATTTTCCCGTTTTCCTTAATTTCTTATTTGTCTTTTCTAATTATAAAAAAGTACTGGACAATTTTACCTTTTTTAAGTACAAACTAAAACAAATTTTCTATCCAAAACCACTCTCAAAGTTGAATTTTGAAACAGTTTATCGACAACTTATCGTGTAATTATATATTATGTACACAAAAAAACACAACATTGTAAAATAAGTTTATTCATGAGTCCATTTTGAAAGCTAAAAAATATTATTCTAAACTTTCTCTTGCGTATTTTTTAACTCACTGTATTGTATGGTTACCAAGTAATAAATCTATAATCTAAAATCGAGTGCATTAAAGAACAATAAATTGAAAAAAGTATTTTTATTATTGAATTCACAGGAGTTAGATGAAGTTTTGGAAAATGAATTCAGTCAGTATATTTAGACATAATTCTTTATATCATTTACCGTTAAATATTAGTTTAAGTTTGAAATATGCTTCAATTTTATTAATTTAGTTTAAAACAAAAACGGAATAAAGATTCTTATCTTAGTTATAAGTTATAACTTATTACCTTTACTATATACTTATAGTATTGCGTGGTGTACCAGATATAATTCTGTATAAAATATAAACGATAATAAAAATTTGATAGACGAAAGTATACAATACATCAAGATAAAGGATCGTGGGGATACTGTGGCACTGTCTAATTGCCAGTGAAAAGTGAGAACTAAACAGAGTAGCGAAGTATCATCGTATAGCCAATAGCCATATTATACTATACGCAAACTCAACCCGTAGTGGACGTGAAAACCACATTGTGCACGCGCCATTTCGTTTATGACCAATAGTATCGAAGCCACAAAGAGAAAACTTATAGCCCCATGTTCTGATTGACTGCCGCCAATTTTAGTAGCCGGTAAATTTTAATAATTAATACATAGACGATAATTTACCATATTATTATGAAGTATTAAGTAAACAATTTAAAATTAATTTTAAGTCAATTTCAATGTTTGTATTAAATATCACCACTGAGTACTCAATTATATCACACATAACTATCTTTAGGATAATAAAAAAGATAGGTATACCTACGATAATATCTGAAGAATAATTTTGATATACCTATTATATATATTTATCTTAAATTTTTCTTTTTTATAAATATCATGGACCCAAATTTTTTTTTATTTCTTTAGACTTTTTTTCAAATATTCTACGAATAATAAAATTATTATATAATAGCCAAATCTGGCATCGAAAATGACGTTAGTCATTATAATAATATATAATTAAACGTTTTACTGAACACCGAATGTGTGAATAATATATGGACAATTTGTCTTACTGTACAGGCAGTGAAGGCCCGTGCCATGCCGTAATAGTGTGAATCGGGCTTTAATATTATACGTGTATGTTACCAACCACGTCTAACCTGGATAATTTATTCAGCATTAGCGCTTTTAGGATTTCCGTTTACGACTCAGAAAATAACAACACTGCACAGTGTGTAATATATAATAATACAATAATTCTAATAATAAAATCTTACCATCTAGTATTGTATTGTATATAATATATATACATATACACACTCCGCATATGTATGCCTAGTATAAATACAAGTGATGCCGCTCGTGCAAAGATACGTGACTGCTTTGGGGCCATAAACGGTACAGACAAATATATTGACACTTCCTGTTTGTGTGGGCCGAATTTCGTTTTTTTTTCGTTTAGTTTCGGCGACGGTTACGATGATACGTTCAGCTATCATATACACACGAGACTCGTCTGAAAACCATAAAGACTAACGCTATAAATGTATTGTCTCATATTTTATCATAATTTGTAAAATCTTCTAATAAAAAAATGATTGTGCGTATGTGTTAGTACTCTGTAAACCTAAGTTAATCAATGCACTAAATTGTATACTTATATATTGTTATATTTCTTGATGAAACTCGGGGAGTATTCATTACTTCGCTTTTCAAACTATATACAGGTCACTCGGGGTAACTCACACAAGAATTTCTATGAAAATCGAATATTTTTTTCTTATTTTTACGTAAGGTTGTCATTGGTTACAGATATAAAAGAGACTTTTACAATTTTATATTATAATATAACCTATAAAAAATACATATGAATAAATATAGATTTGTAGTTTGTATAATACTAAAAAACTATTCAAGCGATTTATACTCATCGCAAGATACATAGCTGGTTCCTTTATATTTACATATTATATTATTCCTATGCGTATGTTATACACTGCACGAGATATTGTTATCGTTGGTTTTTACTTATGCAGATATAGGTTTTATTTTTTGAGTTTTTTTTTTCTCCTCTTGACGGTCGAATTGGTCTAATTAAGTTGTTTAGCGCGCGGACCGATATTGCGCTCGTCGTGACCGGTCCTCCAATCCGTCGCGGACACGAAAAAAAAGTATATATACCTATATAGGTACATAATATATATATATTATATAAATATATATATTAATAGTTACGACGGGTGGGGCGGCGGGTAGGACAAGAAAGAAGTCAAAAATAAAATAAAAAAATATAAGGATTTTCGATCATTTCATTTCAGCGCAAGACCCCCGATTGAATAATTACGACCATTAAAAGCAATTAGAAAAGACCGCGTGCACATGCGGCTACGGCTGCGGCGGACATACCGACCACGCTATGAACTAGTTATTTTTCTCCGTTGCTCTTTTAATAATAAGAAAACGGTTTTTTAAAAGAGGATAACACACATATCATTAGCCGTTTAAAAGATTTCTATATAATAACGACGATCGAGCCCTGCGCCGCGGACGGTTCCCACGTTTGTAAGGTCACAGACCCACCGCTCCAAGGTTCAAACGCGTATCCAAGCTAGTTTCAATATATACACACTCGTACTACACATACGTACATGCATACGCGCATAATATACACACATTATATATGTATATATAATATTATGTACTACACTGCAGGTGTATATGTGTTACAGTATACCGCGCGCTTACCGTTTAGCCCACCACACCACTGATCGATTTGAGCCAATTAAATGCCTATTTCTAGATTATATACTTCATATTATATGTATGTAATCAGTTGACATAGCTCGTTTGCGTAGGTATAATACAACATGAGAAGATGGACCGCGACTTCCAGGTATATTATACCCGTCGTTGCGTTATGTGTTAATGAATTAAAGTATAACCGATCACGCGGGAAAAAATGTTTTTCGCTCATTGTCGCTGTGCCCGATTTCGATCGTATGATTTTGTTATGCGTGGTAGGAGGAGTGGCTGATTTTTTAGCATCTTCTTTGATCAAAAAAAACGTTATCAGAAAAATATAAGATTAATTATAATCTTATATTTTAAGAGGTTATCCTCATTGGTGAGATGGGCCATCTAACCATATTATATATATAATCATTAATTATTTACCGAAATTGTATCTTTCTCTTGGCCAATAAAAATATTATTATTATTATTATTAAATTATATTGATTTAAATTAGTAACTGAAAAAGTTACTCAATATATTATATTAACTACGAATGAAAATAATAAAAATAAAATTAGTACTTTGGTAAGTAATTGTAGACATTTTAAATCCATTATAAGTAACATTAACACAAGTAACAATCAAAAATAAAAACAATTTTTTTAAAACGTTTAGATTAACAATAATATATTTAACAGTTGATGATAATTCTAAACTATATAATTTTTCATTTTTAATAAACAATTGTTGGGAAGTAAGTCGGTCGTGGCTACCTAATATTATTATTTTTTAAATCCATGCACAGAAGATGTTTCTATATATATGGAGGCATTGTGATGTAATGATACTACTAGAAAACAAGATCACGAAACTATTGAGAGTTTATTGCTTTTATTAGAAGAAAAAATATTATGTGATGTCAAAAAATGTTAATAGTGTTATCATTTTATACATAAAAAAAATTATTATTATTTACATTATTTTGTTTGCAAAATGCATACCTAGGTAATAAATATATTACTCTAAACAAAGAAATGAAAAAAATGTTATGTTAGTGATATATCCCCCTCGTCTTCTATCTGTTGCCAGTACTGACAATGCGCTGTCGTTTTCGTTGATATGAATTCATTTATACGTAGAACTCTTGCTTTGCAGTTGGTATAGTGTTATACCCATACTTAGAAATATGATTTATTTCTTACACATATTATGGTGTATGATATTACAATCAGATCCGGACGAGGCATGGTCGAAAATATTATTATATCGATACGCACACGTTTTGTCAAACACGCGTGGCAATTATATTATTACATTATAATAAGTGCGTATATATATATATATATATATATATTATCGCGTATATATTCGTGAGAAAATGAATTTCGTTAGAAAAAATTCGAGCAAAATAAATCGGTTCGTGTTATTGCCGAATGGACGATTTCATGTTAATCGGCGGCGGTCAGCTACACAGATCAGCTTTTTGTTGAAATTTTTTATTCAAAATGTTTTTTTTTAATTATAATTCATTGTCGACTTTGCGAAAATAAATTGAAATCCCGTATGCGCGTCCTCTTCCCCTTCTATCCCGCGTGCACGCACAATGACAAAATTAATTTTCTGAGTTTTGTGTGCGCGTGTATATGCGTGTGTATTTGTGCGTACACCGACAGCCCGATTAAATTTATGTCACTTTGTAAACGAGTTTAGCGAGAAGATTCTTCGAATCTCCGAAAAAAAAAATCCATTAGATTATCAAATAGAATAAAAGCCAAATTATTATTAAGACACGCTGTTGTGTACTTTTTGAATATATTTATTATAATTTAATCACTCGGAGCGTTTCGATTCCGTGATCTTAATGTCGTCTGAAACAACGCGCGTAATACGTTATTATTATATACCTATATATAGGTATAAAGATACGAGTACTATATACCGGATTATGTATAATAGAACGTTTACGTCCAAACCGAATATATAATACTTTTCGAATAATATATCTATGCGTGCGCACATGCATCAGCCGACAAAGAATCGTACATGTTAAAAAATTAACTACTGTCATTCCAACATGAAAAATAAACTTTACAATAACACAAAAGAATAAAAAGGATTAAAGTCTATCGCGAAACATTTTTTTACGGGAAACTGATGGGTATGATTATATTTTCTTTGATAACTGTATAAAATGTGACCAATAAAAATAAACGAACTCAAAATTGCATTTGACGCAATAATGAACGTTGAAAAAAATTTTGAATTGAAAATATAGTGTTCTGCATTCGTATGACGACTCATAGTGCATTAATTATAGAAAATATTAAGATAAATATTTTTAATAAGCGAAATTTTCTAACTAAAATTTGTATATAAACAAGTCATGCGATTTACTATAGAATAAGGATGGGGTCAATTATTGACAGCACTAACTATTCATAATAACTAATAAGTATGTATAGTTGTAAACCATAATCTCATATATTTGTGTCAAAACGATTTTTGATGCTCCCGACGTTGTTATTTAATACTCGTATTTCTTATAAAGTGTGATGAAATTGAATTATTACGTTTTGGAGATGTTTACTGTTCAGCTATATATCTACACGCATTTTGACTGATTTTCACTTGTTATCGAAACTACAACAATCACTGCGTCCGGTAAATTCATTCATATGATTATTTATTATAATTTTAATTATTTATTATTATTTTAATAATTTACCTACGTATTATATATGTATACATATAAGTACAATAGGCGTCCGTTGACACACCGAATAATGGTTTCTATCGGTATAATATAGTATGTATATACACATACCTATTATTTTCGTCGTGGTCGTTGTCTTTGCAATGCGTAAGTATATAATATAATACGATATAAGTATACAGGTATATACGTATAGTGTATACTGTATACGTACGCGGAACGTATCAACGATGTCCAACACGTTGCCGGATGCCTTAGCCCAGGCGTGATCTGTTACAAAATACGCTGTTTACCATTCGGCGCACATATCCGTTATCGGTTCATGCTTTGATTTATATATTTTGAAAAACAATAACAATGGTCCCGTCTTCTTGCCGCAGGTCTCTAGCGACGGTCGTCACCATCGTCGTCTATGTCGTCTAAGTCGCTTTTACCCGGTCACGTCTTATACATTATTATTATTATATGCCACGTATAAGTCGTAACCGGTCGGCGACGATCGAGCGGACGCGTCTCGGTGTTTGCTGCTGCATACGCGTGTTTCGTCATTCTTGTAGGTATGGCAAACGTCGCACATTGTACACGCAAACGTCTCAATTTTTATCTGATTATTTTTTTCCTCGTACTTTTATTACCCACCCCTATGTGTAAAAAATAATAATAATAAAATGTAAGCCGCGCATGCGTTGCAAAAGACCACATCCCGTCGGTTTTAAACGCCATCGTATATTGTGTATAATAATCTGGTCGGGACTATATTATATACGTTTTTGTCTACGGTATTATGATACGTCGGCGGTCGATTAATCAATCAAAAATATATACATACCGTAACGCATAAGGTACGGCGTTCCCGTTCGGAAGATAAGTGTTGTAGGTGTGAAAGGTTAATAGGATTGTCATTCACGATCGAGTAGTGTGTATAATAATATTATATACCTATTGACAACGACGGCGGCACGCTGCAGACGAAAATGCCCAAGACAGACGACGCGATCGACGGACCAACAATAACAACGCCATATAATAATAATATACAAGACAGCCAAGTCGTCTACAATATATTTATATACATATAAGAATTTGGACTTACTAGCGCGCGCGTCGGCATCAAACCAGAGTACTTAGGCTAATTAGATTGATATACGACGACGGAGGCGTAGTGGAATGGGCGAACGACGAGTGTCCCAACGTAGTATGTGTGTGTGTGTGTGTGTGTGTGTGCGCGCGCGCGTGCGTTTCGATTAATTCATAGTTATTATAATAATTTATGCGTTCGTTTTTATTATTTAAGGGCGAACTGGCGGGAGTATTTTCAAACGAATCCGACAGCGTATTATTATAGACTACAGTGCACGTTAATGGAAAGCAAACACGCCGCGTGTGTGTGAGTGTATAAAATCGAAATTCGTTGTTATTACGATAGCTGGCGCGCGGCAAAAGATATAGAGATGAGTGGATACTCGGAGAAGTGTTTAAAAAAAAAAAACGTGAAAGAGATTTAAATGTTGAGTTATCTCGATCAGACGCACGCAGTCCTTCGAAAATGGAAAATGATAATTTTTTAATGTCCTTTTTTAAACTTGTCTCGATCGAGTGTATCGTACTTTAATATATTAACTGATCTTGTCCGTGTATAGATTTATATTTTGATACCTATGTCGTTAGTTCTAGGTTTAGTAATTAAATATGTATAAACAGATATGTAGTCCAATACAAATGGATTAGACAATTTTCGAATTATATTAAATCAAGTTATTTTTTGAGCCCTGTAGCTTGAATAAGGAAAAATTTTTGAGCATATATATTCAGTTGCGATCTATCTAATCTAACCCTTTGATCAATAATTCAGACCACCCAAAAAGCCAACTAAATATTATACCTTTATAGTTAATACACACCGCATCAATAAAATAATAAAGCTATACCCCTGCAACATTACACACCTATAGGTTTTAAAGTATTATCATTATTACTATTAAAGGTATACCTCTTAAGTTTATATAGAACTACACATACAAGTAGGTAAGGTATTACACTATTACAGTTCATATCAATTGAATAAATGTACGTGCAAGAGCACGTTTTATGGTACAATTTTTTTTTTCATTGGCAGTAAACAGTGATATTGATGTACGCTATACCTACAATAAAGTCATAATATAATACACTAATACTGAAATTGTCCAACGTGGTTCAGTTCAATATAATATACTCAACGACCGTTTAGAAAACTTATCCGACAAAATGTTGTCGATTGGCTTGAAGCGTAGTTCTAATCACGGTCACTTACTGTTAAATTATGACTTTTTTACATAAAAACATTTAAGTTAATAATATATATTTTATAGACTTCTGTTAATAGTCTAATATATTATATACTCGTTTATAATATTATAATTATAATAATATTATTTAGTTACCTGCTTATAACGCAATATTATTTTCGCTTACATCACTATGAAATTGTACGTTTGTTTTGATCTGACGTTTGTTGCTGTGTAAAAATGAAAAAAAACCTTTTATTCACTGCTACATGACTATAAAAAAAAATACGAATTTATAACATAATATAACGCTTTATAGTAATGAATGTACTAAAAATAAGAAAAACAATTTTATGTATTTTTTTTTTCCTGTCGATGAACGGTTTTAATTATATGATTTAGATGTTATCGTCTATGGAAATATAAATAAAACGTAAAAAAAAAATCAAACGACTTCTGGGAAACATTGAACAAACGTACACATACACCATACACACACATATATATGATGTACCGTGCGCGCGTGGTCGAGGAACACGAAAAACGTGTGTTCAGCAAAACAGTAGGACACACGCGGCAGACGGGTCCGCAAGCATTGCAATTCGATCCCAATATTCTCTGTTTCTATGCACATGCACATAATATTAAATTATTGTATACATAACCATCCGGTTCACGACATAATAATTTCGACGTAATTAAAATGTACGCGCTTAGGTATTATCCGATTTCGCATCGTATTTCCCCGCTTCGGGGCGATGGTTTTAATTTAGACGGACTCGATCGATAACACTGTATCATAATGTATAAGCATACAACAAACGGACATGCGTGAGAGTTTTTTGAACAGTCTCTTCAGAATTTGGGTTTTTAATACGATTTATAATGGAGGACTTCGGATATTTGCAGATAACTATAATAGTTTAACAATCGTGACGACAATTCCGCGCATTTACATTATACATAGGTATCTTCTTATCTACATCCTGTACACAGCGCGAAAGACCTCAATATTTACAAGTTACATATTATTTTCAACTATATATTTTTAATCCATTTTTCTTCTGAATAAATAATATAATATACATATTATATGGTAATAACTAATAAGTATAGTCCAATACGTGATCTACTAAAAATAGTTTTGTCCAATATAATACAATCTACACTCCATACAATTTAATACCACGATTTATTATAATCTTATGTAATAAATTTACCATAGGTAATAGTCTCAATTCCTGATCAAAAACTACGAATAGGCTTTTGTTATATTAAATCACAATAATAAAAATAAAAACAATTTACAAACAAAAGTCAAGGAAGGTAGTCAATGCTCAAAACTACAAATCATTCAAATACACGGGTTGTTTATGTTAACTATAATCAATAAATGAATATTTGTGATTTAGTCTATTTACATTCATTTATGTTCTTCAATAGTTTTGAAATAGCAATAATACTTTAAGCAAACTATAAAAACCTTATACATATGATAATAGATTTAATATTTACACCATTACAGAATCTCACGAATATTTATATTTTGTAGATCATATAACATTGGACTACTACCGTCGGGTTGTTCATAATGTATTACGTCATGTGAATACTTATAAAATGTATTTACAAATGCACACATATTATAAGCACCTATAGGTACCTTCGTCACCGCTAAATGTGGCTCAGACGATCTGTGGTCATGTCGACGACTGTCGATTGACAAACGATTTCGAAACTATTCCCGTCGAAACAATATAATATTTTATTAGGCATATAGATACACTATATAATTTATGACCCAAATCATCGTCGTCGTCGTCGTCGTACTCGTCGTCGTTACTGTTGTACAAATCGGCACCGGCGCGGCGTGGCGCAGAGGTGTGCATTATATTATTATTATATTGTTGTATTATAATATTTCTCGTTGATCCCGAAACGTCGTCGATTTCTACGATATTATTATTATTATGCGTACGCATGTATAAATATAACACAACTCGGTCGCCGGCGTCACGCCGAGTGAAACCTCCGCCACGGGAGCGCACCGCACCGGTGTACGCCGCCGTCTAGGAGAGCGCATAATATAACGCAATATTATTGTTTTCGCGCGCGCGACCGCGTGTATAGTTTAAGCACCAGTATATACCTGTATTATAAATATATACATATATATACACATATAGATATATATATGAACCAATATACCAACCTACGTACCTCCATCTACCTACCTATATAACTTTTATATACATATAAATATATTATTATTATTATATCGACGGCGCGTTCTTCGATTAGTCTGCGCGCGCCGCGGGAATCTATCGCGCATATCCCCTCGGATGAATGAACGCCGCCTGCACGACAATACAATATAGAGGTGCCTGTACGCGTATATAATAATATAATATAATAATATATAATAACATTGTAATTTGCTTTTATTATTATCGTATATTTCCGTCGGGCCTCGCTGTCGCGCGCGCGATAAACAACAATAATTCACCGTTAAACCGCGAGTTTTTTTTTTCTTTTCGTCTTTCGGTTTCGCGCACCCAACCCGTGCAACGAAAAATAATCAAAACGACGGTCTACCGCTGTTAAGTGTAATTTACGCGCGCCCGCCCGTGTATACAGTTATATATTAACGCGCGCACACAATATTAATATTACATCCCATCGAGATCGACGTCGTCGTCGTTGCCGAGACGATAACATACATTATAATAATGTTATTATTAATGACAGTCTTGCGCGTCGCCGAAACGGTCGTGACGCGTGTATTTAACGGCTCAGCTTCAAAGTTACCTACCTGTGGCAGACGCCTCAGATTACACAATCTTCCGAAACAATATCGTATACTGTCAACAACGTCGTCGGCCTATATTTTTTTTTCTGTTTATTATTTTTCTTCAATATAACTCCTATTCTATTATAATTAACACGGTTATATAATTTAATAGATTATATTATTGTGTTAGACATAAAATTATACAATTTGTATAAATTACAAGTGTACAAACACGAAGTTGGGGTACAGATATGTTACTACTTATCTGTAAGTTGCTGTACAAACATTATTGCAGGAATTAAGAACTAGGTTAATAAAACATTTATGTAATATAATATGTGACAACAATTATCATTAAGTCTTAGTCAGTATGTTTTAGTAGACTAAAAACAATTATGCGGCAAAATATAAAACTAGGTTAAGCTATAATATTATATAAGAGTAGGCGTGGACAAGAGTTGGTTTTCAGCAGTGATCGCCTGATGTGGTCACCGTATAATACCGTACAGCATCAATAAAGTGCTTATATTTTAATTATGTGTGTTTTCGATGTATTAATATACGGAAGTATTGACACATAAATAACAATATATTATAGGCCAGTGTTTTCCAACCTTTTCGTAATAAACGATATCATTATTTTAATGCAAATAAATAAATACAATATCGGCATAAAGTATAAATACCTCAAAAACATAATTTTATTATTTAACTAGCAATTTATATCCTGCCTTCACCCAAGAAAAATCGATAAATATAAAATACAAAGTTATATATATATATATATATATATATATATATATATCAGTCTTAGTATATTTCAGTTCATGGGCATTATCGACGTCGATGTACCTTGACTTTAAGAACCTAACTTAATCAAGATGGGCAACTGCACTTGTAGCGATTAGATATAAGCAACACTTGATATATTTTCGAACGTGATCCAAAGTACTCTCTAAATTTTTTAAATTATATAACTAAGAACAATCTGAAACTTTCGTCAGTATCGGACAGATATATTTTTGAGTTTAAAAGCAATTAAGAACATTGTATTTTTTATACACATCCGAATAACGAACAATAAATTAAATATTATTTAATTTTTTTAAGGAAAAATCTAATTTTCTAAAGTATTACAGTGGCTATAAGATATACTCAAAAATTCGTCCGTTCAACTAAAATACGTTTTAGTTATATGTATACAAGGCCACTCGGTTATAAAATATAAATAATAAGTTTAAGATACGACTCGGCTATTAAGTTTGTAGTAGTACACAGGTGCATTTTTATTATTTTGGGGGGAATGAATGACGTGCAAATTTTGGAATAGGAAATTGTATGCAAGTCATGCAAATTCCTCGCTAATTAATGGCATAGCTTAAATGGATTTTCAATGATGTAAGAGGGAGTCGGGGGTTTTTCAAACGCATGTCGTCCATGAACAGACCTAATACCATGATATTAGACGGCTAGTGATCCCAGGATTCATTTTTTAACATGAGATTGGATATATTTTTCGTAAATCTTTAAACGAAAATACACAGGGAAATTGTAAGTGATAGCAAATTTATATTGAATGAGCTTTGTGGAAATATATAAAAAGCCATGTTTTATTATAAAATTAACGTTAGATAGATCAATCTGTGTAGCTGACCGTGTATTCCAATAAAAAAAATATAAAATAAAAGATAACAATAACAATATACATTAAACTATTAAACCATTGTTTATTTGTTTAATAAAAAAAAATTTTTCCGTAAACTATGTGAGTAATTTCATTAAATTAAAACTTTTTGAAATATTATGTATAAATATTTAATTGGATCAACTTGTATAATTAAAATTATTATCGATTAGAATATGCTGTGGAATTATTGAATGAGATAATACATAAGAACCAAATATACCATGATGGTTTGAGAATCCTGCAATTGAAAACAAAAACCGTATGGAATGATTGTGATTAAATACACCTGAAAACATAAAACAATTAAAAAATACATTAATCGGTTAAGTTTTAATTAAAAATATGCACGTCTTAAACGTAACTACATGCATGTATTATAGTTGTAGTATAATAGTGAATAGTGATATACCTAATAGGTACTTGCATTTGGTCAGATTTGAGTGGTTTTTGTCTTTGGACAACCGAAACACTGAATTAAAAATAATAATCATTTTATTGCTATATGATTTTTTTCAAATCTTCTACTTAAATTTAACTGTAAATAATTATTAATAATTTCACTCTTGACAGGCTATTTCCGATGACTATTATTATTATTACCGCATCGTACACGCAGTACCTATTTCTCGCGAGGTAGTATTCTACAAAACGCTATTATTTATGTAAATGCGAAGACGCGTTCCCACAAATATGTTTAAAGTAAATGATAACTTAATGGTTTATTGGTATATTGATAAGGAAAACACAACTGGAAACGAAAACTCGGACCACTATCATCTCGAAACTTTCAATGTTGTGACATTTAACTTCATTACAGGGTTATTCAACGTCTTCATCACGTTTTATTAAATAAAAACGTTTTAATTTCCTTATACATATATTTGTAATAATGATAGACATCATCTAAATCGTTTTTAAACATTAAACGTATGATT
This sequence comes from Rhopalosiphum padi, assembly GCF_020882245.1. Lineage (NCBI taxonomy): Eukaryota > Metazoa > Arthropoda > Insecta > Hemiptera > Aphididae > Rhopalosiphum > Rhopalosiphum padi. The sequence continues at coordinate 36,129,347 of NC_083597.1, forward strand.
ATACGATATTATAATAGCTTATACGTTGATCGAATTTTTGTTAAGATTAAAAAAATATTGTACGTGCAAAACAAATATGAAAACAGGTCAACGTAATAGTCTTTTCTCTTCTGAAAAGTAAATCTTCTTCTACGGTATAGGTACCCATTATTAATATTACATATAGTAGTAGTAATAATTCCGAGAACAACGTTTTAAGAGATAAAAAAGCGAATACCACGTAGTTCATAATATATACATCTATAATATATACGCATGATCCTGAACGCTGTTTTGTAAGTTCGTAATGTATTAAAAAAATATTTCAGTCATCGTTGAGATCAGTGTTTACCTATTAAAATTTGCATAATACTGCGCGCGTGTACAAATACAATATCTAATAGGTATGCGTATATTATTGAATTTTTCTGACCGTCTCACGTGATTTAAAAATGTGATAGAACCGCGCTTGTCCTTCTATATCATTGGGAAATCGCATGTTGTATTGTACACAATATACTTATTGAGTTTAATAATAATGCCTAATTATATTGTTTGACACAGAATTTCAACAAATTATTTATTTCGCAATCTCGACGCCGCCGTATACAAACATATGCGCGTGGTATATGATGGTCTGCGATAGGAGATGGGTGCACGACTGCACGCTGCAATGTGCGCGCACTTATGATGTTAGGTCTGTGTGCAGCCGCATTCATCATAATCTTATAATAACAACGTGTACGCCGATATACACAAAAATTTGCGGATTTTCATGAGGTCATAGCCGAAGACGCCTTTACGTATTTATACTGTACAACTATAAACATATAACAGCCGATAGGTGCTACAGCGTGATGCTGTTAAATACATGTATGCGCGTATAATACACATTAAATTATTTATTTATATAGTTTATGTACAATAATAATGTTATGTATATTACGTCGAAAAACGGTATTCATTTTTTTTTCACGGTCTTGCACGAAAATGTACACTAACGAAGGGAAAACGGACCGCGTGTCGCGCGCAAACTGGTTTATTATATATATATATATTATTTAAAATAATAAAGAATCAACGCCAACACTATATTATATATATACAATAATACGCGTTTGTGTTTGTGTGTAAGTGTGTATCGAAAAAGAGTGGAAAAAATTATACAATTGCGTGTGTGTGTATGTGTGTATGTTTACGTGAGTTCTAATGGGTCCAGTTTTTTTCTTCATTCTTTTTTATTTTCCTCTCGGCCCTCTACTTCCCCACCCCCGCAGTCCTGACAAATATTTTCCAGGAGGGTTTCTAACAGATATTCCCATTAATATCGCCCGGTCGTGACATCTTGAGCATTATAATACGTTCCCGATACACACGTACGTACACACACACGCACTCACACATTTATAACATATGAGCCAAATAAAAACGTGGTAACTTCATTATCGTGTGTATAGTAGGTGAACGCGCCGGCGTGATTTGTAAGCCTTATAGCTGCACACGCAGCGGGACGCAAATTCAAATTTTATTTTACATTTTTTTTTTAACACCGAGGCAAACGTGCTCAGATTGTTTATTGTTATTTTTTGGTAATTTAACTATAGTACGCGAGGCGAAAAGTGAGCCGCGATCGTCGCGCGCCAAGCGGTCATTTTTTCTGGTTTCAGGGGTTCTACGTTTGTGTGCAATGGAAACAGCTGCCGCGCATTTTAAAAACGGCAGGTGGTAATTTATTGTATAATTCATTGTATTTTGGAGACCAATTTATTTTCCTTTAGCAGTAGGCGCCAGTAGCTGCTGTTGCATACCACAATATTTTGTTAACGTTTGGTTAGTCATTCGACATTCGAGATACGAGTTTACACGTGTTTTTATTCGCTTATTATCTACGTTTGTAATCATATTTCCCGCGTTCTTACGTGGTTGGTTTTTAAAGTGCGCGCTTTTAAAGTTTGAATGTTTGTAATATTTTAATTATTTCTTTAATAATTACTCGTATACAAAAATAGTTTTAAAATGGCATATCAAGACACACATTCTCAAACGAAGAAAGTTATTTTTCATGTTTATAATTATTTCAAAACATTGGCTGGTGACAAAGGTAAGCCAGAAATTAGTAATTTTTTTCGTCAAACTCGTGAAATGACTGCTGAAGCGTGTGGCGTAAGTCTTGCTTGTGTTAAACGAGTTTGTGCTGAAGGGAAAAAATTATCTGTGGGTGAAAATCAACTAGCTGCCGAACCTTCTTCATTTAAGTCTCCAAGGAAAACTTATAAACGTGCCAAACCTATGACCAACTTGGACGATTTTGACAATGAAGTTGTCAGAAGAACAGTTCATAGTTTTTATGATAATGGTCAGTATCCAACTAGTGCAAAAATATTGGGAGCGTTGCATGAAAAAATTAATTATTCGGGTTCACAATGGTCCGTGCGACATATTTTGCGTAGTTTGAATTTCAAATACAAAAAATGTAATGATGGGCGTAAATTTCTAATGGAAAGAAATGATATTGTTTGTTCTCGGGTTAAGTTTTTGAGAAAAATGAACGAGTTTAGACGTAATAACGATACAAGGCCAATTGTTTACTTAGACGAAACATGGGTAAACCAAAATCATACGCGAGGACACATATGGCAAAACTCCGACAACACCGAAGGATTAAAAGTACCTATTGGTAAGGGCGGTCGGCTTATTGTGTGTCATGCTGGGTCACCTTCATTTGGTTTTGTCAAAAATTCAAAACTGGTTTTTCGTTGCAAGTCGGGATCGCAGGCTGACTATCATTCTCAAATGAACGCCACCGTTTTTCAAAAATGGTTTATAGATATGTTGGGCAATTTAGAAGAACCTTGTATAATTGTAATGGACAATGCCACATACCATTCTACCTTAACAGAAGAATATCCTAAGGCAAATACTCGAAAGGCAGATGTACAAAAATGGTTACAAGACAAATCTGTAGACTTTTCTCCAGTAGAGACATTAAGCGAACTACGGGAAAAAGTCAAATTGACGATGCCAAAAGAAAAAAAATATAAATTGGACGAAATTGCACTACAAATGGGCCATGAAGTGGTAAGACTTCCTCCTTACCACTGCCAATATAACCCAATCGAATTAATCTGGGCGCAAGTTAAGGGTAAAGTCGCGGAAAAAAATAACACCTTCAAAATGGCAGATATAGAAGTGTTAGTAAATAGTGCTTTAGATGCAGTCACAACAGAAGATTGGGCAAAATGTGGCGATCACTGCGATAAAATTCAAGAAGACGATTTGGTAAAAGAAGGATTAAGAGATGAAATTTTGGAGCCTATTATAATGACAATTAATCCCGACGACAGTTCTACTGACGAAGACGATGATGAAGACGATATGATTAATTAAAAAAAATGTATTATATGTATTACTTGTGTTATTTGTATTTTATTATGTTTTTTTTTATTATAATTTATTAAAAACATCTACATTACGTCGTTTGAAATTACTTTATAGGCGGGAAAACAGTAGGAATAGGCGGAGTAACCCTGACGAAAAACAGCCGCTTGGCGCGCGACGATCGCGGCTCACTTTTCGCCTCGCGTACTATAACAGCCGAGATATTAATATATACTTGCGTGTATATATAAATTTATAATATTCAAACCTGCGTAATATAATATATAATAATAGTGATTTCCAACCAACGGCGACCGTGAGTGATCTCGTTTTTCTCTGGTCACATTGCTTTTACATATTTGGTCGACGTGGGGACCGAGGAGGATACGATATTACATTAAAATAATATATCGTATTATAAAATAGAAGAGCGCACGGGACGCGTGCAGCACTATAACACGTCGTTACTGGCCATCACGACGTATGCGTGCGCTTGTATGCACTGTATATAACTCTCGCGTCGTCGTCGACACACTGCACGTACATAGTATTATTATCATATTATATAGATGATACTATACTCTATACAAACAACATTATTCGTATCCGGACAATATTACGAAAATGCACGCGTTTGTAGCTTACGTCGTTACTATTGTTATTGTAATGGTAATCGGAAAACGGCTACAATAATGTCACAAATCACAACAAACTTAACCGGTACGTCGCGTGTTTCAATATATTAGTATTTAATATTAAAAAATTACGTATAGGTGATGTATCGTAATCATATGTATCATGGATCATCTGCCCGCTATTATATTATACATACGGTTACAGTAGGTGTTGGGTGTACGCGGTAGGTGATAGTCCACATACATAACAAACTACATTCTTTATCTAAACCAAAATGTTCAATTTTTCACTCTGAGTTTGAAAATAAGTAATTTTAAAATTGCACTTAATCCGATCATTTCATAGATCCTATAAATCGTATAAATAATAATTTTAGTTGACAATTGCAATCGCGAATCGAACGTCGATCGATACTTTGAATATTATACGACGTAACTAATTTAGAAATAAACGTGAACACCATGGAGACCCCTGATTATCTACGGTGAACGTACAATTTTGTATTTTATCCATAATTGACAACGATATTGGTATGTGAAATGATAAAAATACGTGTATCATCTTGTTTAGACTCTAGAGCGTATAATATAACAGCCATACTTTCTTTCATCTCTATGTGATCATTATATAGTCAAGTAATTTACAAATCGTTAAAAGTGAACGTGACTATGGTTTAATTTCATTTAATTTGTAAATTATACATTTTATAAATAAAAAAAATGTATAAATGAGACGTTAATAAGTGGCGTTGTACAACAACACCACAAGTAGTTTCAAGGAGTGATGCACTTCGAACATCATCTATTTTAAGTTCGAGTGCAATATTCAACCATTCCACTATTGTAACTCAAAAGAAACACATGCAATTCGACCTCACCCGCACGGTGTTACCTATCGCGGGATTAGTACTTGTTCACGATAGAGAATGGTTTTCCGTCGACATGGCCTCATGTACAGCACGCAGCGCCCGGGCATGTGATGTGTCCGTGTTTTACTAGTATCGGTATAATATACGCGATTTATATACGCTTCGTAATATATTATGTTATACTTACGTGTATTATAGGCGAGTGTTTGTTGACGTCATAATACGTTATTTGCGCTGATTTATTGCGACCGAACCACTAATAATATACGCGCGCACGCTCGAATACCACCACCGCCGCCGCCGTCCATCCCTCGCGCCTTTTCTGCAGCGCACTGACGTCATTTTTAAGTTTTCTAACCGTCGCTGCCGTCGATAGTCGATGTATCGTTGCGTTATATCGATGACTACAATATCACCGATGCGCATCTACGTGCATGCAAATAATAATAATAATAATAGTAATAATAAAACGAGCGAAAACACGAGATCATCGACGCGATAGGTATAATATAGGTTTACAACAATGATATGTACAATACATAACCCATCGCGCGCAATAAATCGTCTACCAGACTGCAGCACAATAATATATGTATACGCGCGTAAAAGAGAAAAACGGGATTTGTGTCGCGACACGTTTGCGTGTGTGTGTTTTTTTTTCCGAAATTTGTAGAAAGCCACTATACTATAATATTATAATAAAGCCCGCAGTGGTATTACTTCAGCGAGTGAAAATCGGTTTATAATATTTGTACATAATATAATATAATGCAATATATAGGTACCTACGCGTTATAATGTTATATTGTATCGTGCTGCCAGTCGTCAGCGGAAATGCATTAACGCAGTCAACACACGTCCGCATATTTGGATTGAATATGAAATCTATGTATGGTAAATTGAAAATCGTACGTACGCACACACACACACGAATATCTACACGATTGAATCGTTATCCCGAACCGGGAACGCAAACGTCCGTGTATACATAATATCATGTATATATATATATATTATATATATACCACCTATTTACAGTGCGACATTGTATATTATTATAATATACAAGGTTTATTGTCATCGTCCGTCCGTACGACGATGGCCGTACGCGTGTGTGACTTTAACGAAATCCAAAATGAACCGCTGGCGTAAGCTAATTTATGGACACTAGATGCAGGTACCTATCTATATATACGTATTGGAAACAACAGTATTTAGTTTTACAGCGATGTTCCACGTTCTGGCGATAATGAAACAACGATTTTTACATAGCATTATTGGGTGTAACATAAAATAATCGACAAAAACTCAACACGGATTGAACTAATCAAGTTTTTTTTGTTCGTACGATATATATATATATATATATATATATTATATTATATTATATTAGTTGTAAATGCGCGCGTTAAGGTTTTATACTTTTAGTGTAACACATCAAACCTGTTATTAAAGGGTTTAAGGAAATAAACATCGTTAAACAACACATATTTTCATTAAAAAGTATTCCGGTAATTACGATAAAAAGAACATTTATACTTGGAACAGATATGCATATTGCAGGCGTGGGAGTGGTTTTACATCTTTAAAACAACATTTAGAGCCAAACAATCGCAATGCGTGTGTTCACGTATATATGTATTCATAAAAGGAATAGAATTTTTATGACTTGGACTCGGCGACACTTGAATAATAAATACGAAAACGCTCGACTAAGTGTTTTTTTTAGTCAACGTACAAATTTGGTCTGAATAACACAATATTCATTGTAAGTAAGTGTCATCGAACATATCTTGTGTGAATACATGATCTAATTAAATTACTATTCGTTTTTGAAATCTAGTCGTACAAGATAATAAAATTAATTTGATAGTTTTTCTGTTACTTTAAAAGTATAGTATAATTTAATTAGATCAAAAATATTTTTCTCGATATAATTTTCCATTACGATATACGACATAGTTAGCTTGTTAGCTATATTCCTTTGACAGATTTAATTATATTTTACGATTGTTTGAAATTTATAATATAATATACCTTAATATCGTATAAGTATATTATAATCTCTAAAAAATCTGAAAATGTTGTAAATAATAGAACAGGATGAAATATTAGATCTATTCCATGATTTCGAATCGCAAATAATATAAACGAAGTAAAATAATATTTAAGAACCATCAAAAGCACACTTTTTCTTACATCAAAATAAAGAGGAATAGTTTCCTCGTGTTTTATATTAAACTCCATTCAATTTCCATAAAAAAATCAACAAGGTGAAAGTAATTCTTCGAAATTATTAAAATTTAAACACCTACTTGTTAATAAAAATTTTAATACACTAAAATTAAAAACGTTTTAACTATAAATACAATTGTAGAAATATGAATTAAACATGTTTTATAATATTGCATAATTGTAGATATTAACATATTCATTGTAAAGCAATTTTTGTAAATGACGAATATTCATTTATATACATTGTTACTCAATATTCTCTTATCTTAGACTTTTGTATCCTTGGAAAATAAATTATAATTGTATTATTGATAACCTCTAAAACGAATTAATTCAAAATTATTAAGGATCTCCGTATTTTAGGTATTAAAAATATATATATTATTTAATTTAATTTTTATCAATAATCGATATCAATATTATTTTTATTTTCAGCTTTTAACATACAATTTAATACTTATATCAGTTACATCTAATTATTCAAAATTGTCCCGATTTTGTTTAACGTAATGACATACTCGTATAGTGTCATGAACTATTGCTTATGATACATATATTCACATTTCGTACGATAGATTAAAGGCATGCCGTTTTATTCACGCAAAATAAAGAATGCTGTAATCATATTTCTAACGACTATATTATAACGGAATGAATTATATACGATTTAAACATCTGTGTTTTATTATATTTATGCATATAGCTAATATGTGTATTTGTGTGTGTGTGAGTATATTATAATATTCTATCCAATACCACATATTATTTTTCTATTATAATTTGTCCGTCTCCGGTCGTTTTCTGGTTTTCATGTGCGATTGTTTCGCACGGACAATATACAGGAATGAAATTGTTTGAAATAAGTTATTCAAAACGATTCATCCAGAAAATTTTAAACGGGGTTGTAAACTACCTAGTAATATATTCATAAATAATGCACAGTATAATATATTACAAACATAACTTTGCGGAGAACCATTCAAAACCCTTTTTTTTAATTTATAGCCGTTTCTTCTATGTATACGCGCTGCACAGATAAACCCGCATAATATGACAAACATTGGTTCCTTATAATAATTTTTAAAACGCGGCTTAACACTTAATATTCTATTAGATAACGTCCGTTCAATATTTATTACATCGAGTTGCAAAGTCAGTCCGAGAAACACACGTGTGACGTGTACGTGCAGATCTGATTTATGTATCATATTATTAACTGCAACGTAGGTATATTATAACGGTGTGTTGGGGAAAATTATAATATTCCTTTAATAAAACCACCATACTTTTTCATAACGATATTTATATACTGAAGTGTATCGGCATTACATATTAAACTAAAAAAGAATCAATGTTATAGTGGTCTCAAAAATAATATCCGTAATGTGAGAAATAACAATTCCGTACCTTACCGAGTAAAAACGTTTATGATAAGTGTGAATATAAGTATAATATAAAACTATAATTTTTATAATATTATATTTTATAACATGTTGTATCATATAATATAGGCGTATATGTAAATTTCCCAAGATCGGTTTCTAAGAAGAAAAAAATATTTCCTATTGCCTCAGGGATTTTTCTACGCATGAATGGTATTCAATTCAAAATTAAATATCACGTTTGTTACTAATTTTATGTTACTATATAAAAAATTTATACAGGACATAGAACGGTTGAATAGAAATACCTTAGGTACAACAATATAAACATTATATTATTTTACTACGGCTGACCTGAAATAATTTAATATTATAGCCATTATGAATTAAATGAAAACAAAAATACAATTCATACACAATATTAAGACAATAATATGTATTAAAAATAATTAATACTATAATAGAAATGACTTGTGTTCAGCTATTTAAAAATTCTATTTTTACACATTGATTTAGAGACTGTAACCCCATTTTACACGTAATTAATGAATGTATAATAGTTTTAATCGAAATCACTATCAATTGGTTGTCATTGTAAAATATCTATTTAACTAAACATTTATTTAAATAGTTTATAATTTAGTAATCATATATTATTATTGTTTTCGAATAAATAAAATAAACTAAATTATGATTTCATGAACATTGGTGATAAATTGTATTTTAAAACATTTAAAACTAAACTTAAGATTATTATATCATCTAACTTCAAAGTAATTTAAGTCATTTGAACTTAAACCGACTTATTGTATACATATATTATATATGTACTATATGGGTAATCAGGTAGATATACTGTTGATTAAGCATTTTAAATAATCTTGTTTTTTTTTTATTTCAACGCGTAGGTAGAGCAGTTCTTAAGCAAAGGGGAGAAGGTCGTGGGCCCACGCTCTGGACTCACGGGTTTATTAATAATTATAACGTTAATGTTAGGGAAAAACTGAAAAAGAGAGCCTCAGAATAATATTTTGCCCCAAGCCTTAAAATCTTAAAAGCGACCAGATATAATACAAAGAAAAATAAAATCACGAGGACGTCCGTCATCATCGAGCCTGTAAAAACTGCCTAGATCAAATTTTCACCATGGATTGTGGAAATTGATCGAAAGCTACAAATCATGACGTTGATGTATTATCATGTAATATGTAACAAAACGATATATAAGTTGGAGTAATGTCCGTGGTTCTGCAATACCCGTGTTGTGGCGTATCTATATAATATATACATATAGGAAAATAGCAATTTAATGTGTACGCTGCTACATAACAATAGCGACACGCCGCGGCAGAGTGTACATGTCCATGAAAAGAAGATTTAACCCTTTTTGTTTGCTATGAGACTGCCTTCGTACTCTTTCAATCGACTATCTATGCGTATAATAATATATGAATATTAGTAATATATATATAATATGACCATATATTTCGGTGGCATATACGAATACACAATTGCTAATGTATGATACACGTCTATATGAACTACAATATACAACTATAACTACGTATATTATACCATAAACAGTAATAATAATAATAATAATCAAAGGAGGAACATGTGGGTATTGCCAACTATGCGCTACCGACATTAAATTCAAACGAAATGCAATGCAATATAATAATATATCATGTACTATGTCGAGCTAAACATCTATCTGGACCTATATGAATTAGGTGTTGGTGCATGTGATTTAAATATTCAATACATATAATACATTATCTATAATAATAATAATAATAATATACATACTATAAATTGAGCGAATTAATTTTTTCATTGTGAGCCAAAACGATTATTACTTGTAAATATTTTAAATATAATTTAAGTTTTGTTATCGAGATAAATATTATTTTAATTTACCAATTTTTTGTTTTTTTTTTTTACGTTTATTTTTGGTTTATCTATATAATATATAATAACTTGGTGTACGACGGCCGACGGATATGTCGTCCGCGATGCACTCCGAAACTATTCAACCGATTTTGATGAAGTTATGATCAATTTAAGTGATTTGCATAGGTGGTGATGGAAATGGTGCTTGGGGGGCTAAGCCCGCCCAAAAAAAAATCGAAAGCCCTCCCCCAAAATTATTGAACTTTTTCCAAAGTCTTAAATAGGTACTTATTTCACAACAATATTTCAAAATATAGCTCCCCCTCCCTCCCAAAAAAAACAAAAACAAATTCAATCAGATCTCCGCCTATGGTGATTTATTGGTCTTCAATATAAAATAGGATAGTTTTTATCCCGATTAATGACCTCAACATTACCTTTTTATTATGTTTGAGGCTGCAAACAAAGTAAATATTTACTTATCGGTTATCATACACTATATATAGGTATTCAGTATATACACACTATATTTTAAAGTATACAATAGGCTATAGGCCGCAGGATAAATCCTGCATTAGAGATACGAATTTGATATTACAATGTAAGTAGAACTTTTTAAAACATATGCCACAATGTTGACTCGTTGGAAAATTAACATAAGATATATATACAATTTACCTATACAATACATATTATTTTCAATGCAATAATGTTATTAAAAAATGGCTAAAATTACTTCAGAATTAGTATAATATTATATAAACTGTGCAAAAAACAAAATAAAAATAAAATATAATTAAAATTTTAGGTGAATAGTAATAATTACTGAAGACCGCCGTCGGTTCGTAATAAAACTAAAAAAAAATTACCCTGCTCCGTATATTTTATATACACATGTGATATGCGATTATATACATCATCATAATATATATATATATATATATATATATATATATATATATATGCGATATATACCTATACAGCATAGGTATAGGATAGTATATAGGTATGTGTGTATATTAAAATAATGCACCACACACGCGTAATACATACACATATAAAATACGTATCAGTGGGAAAATCTTTCGACCTCGCACACACATACGTACACACAACTAATGGCCCCCACGGCCCTATATACAGTCGCGCGCCACAGCTCTCCTATATAGCGCGTGCATTATAACATTCGTTACGTATTATTGATTCAACTATTATGTATACTATATACATCAAATGTAAGTATATATATATCGCTGCTATACACACACACACACAGACACACGTATAGACCGTGTTATTATAACAATCGATCCCCTCGCGATGTTTGTTTTTATACCATGCACGCGCTTCGTTCATCCGCCGCGCACCAGTGCCGTACGGGTTAGTGGAGTTTTTCGTCTTTTCCACCGTCGTCCGCCGCGCGTTAGCCCATATAATAATACATTAATATACCCTTCTCGCCGTAGGTTTCTCGGCGTACTCACATGTATAGAATTTTATATTATACTATATGTGCGTATTATAATACGCGTGTATAAATTCAGCCGCCGCTCTGCACGAACACGCACCGGGTCACGACTGTGAACCATATTTATTTAACACCTCCGCCCACTAGTCGCGATAAATCAACCCGTTCGATGGATTCGGACGTGCGGTCTACACCACCTATGTGTATATATACATATTATGTATTATAATATGTACCCGGTGCATTATAATATTATATATGCACATAATTGTATATCATGTATATACGCGTATTATATATAGCTGTACATAGGTACATAGCCTAGTATACCATAGTTACCTATGATATATATACATGTGCTGGTGTGTACATAATGTATAGTATATATATTATATATATAGTACGTGGCCAGATCGCGGTATATACCTATACTTCACCGTTGTTTACACTGCGTAATGATATTGTGTATATATATGATATTATGTATACGATGACGCGACCCTATTTATTGCGAAACCAAATATAATATACCGTCGCCCTTCGCCATCGTCTCCCCGATCACACGATTCGCTCCCATCATCGTCGTCGACATCGTATCGGCATCGTATCGGCATCGTCTGTAAGACTACTAAAAGCAGCGCTGTAACATCCGTTTCGTGCCCGACCAAAAGTCTCGACGTCCTCGAATGCTTCGGCGATTTCCCGACACATAATCCCAAACATTACGTAATACGAATGATACGTACGCTCGAATTCGCTAGTGTGTTAATCGTACAACACATGTCGTCTTGCTCATATCATAATATAATTATATAGTTCGATACTTCCACATGAAAACTGATTTTTTCACGCATTACAATATAATACTCGTATTATCCATAGCCTCTCGATAGTCGAATCACTTAATTTCAATTGTTTGATTTTATTTATTTTTATGATTACGTCATTATTACAGCTTTCGTATGATTGTATTCGAGCGCAATATATTATATTGCTATAATTGACGTTTATGGCATAAACAAGTTAAAACAATACTCTGTTCCAGATCGAGATATACTTTATGGCTAGCCGAAAGACAATAATGAATAAGTAATCGTATAAGACAACAGAAAAAAAACCCCTATAAATACCGTAACTATTTTGGTTTATATAGGTACCCATATTAAAATATTATATACACATTAAAGACATGAACCTAACCGAGAATATCGAACTGGTTCCGATCTACCAGTAACTGCACTAGAAAATGGTAGACATCGAAATACAATGGATTTCTAGTTTGATAGTTTGAATGAACGCGAGACAGTCTTAATACTACAATGGTATACTCGAAACCGCGAACGTGGACAGTAGAATAATTGCTATCATATAGATATTTACTTTTTACTAATTTTTTATTTAAGTAATTTATTATTATAATTATTAAAATTACTGTGAATAAGGGTATAATTTGTATCGTAAACTTTATATAATTTTAGCACCCCCAAAATTTAAGGTTTAGTTGTGCCTGTGTGGTGAATACACCGAGAGGAGTTGAGATCTAACAAAAAGGCATATGCAGGCAAACGATTATCCTGGAGCCATATTGCAAAATATATTATTATGCTGTAATAAGAAATGTACCTATCTAAAGATTTATAATTCGAAAATACCAGAAATATTTGGGGATATAGATTTATACCAGCTGGCCTAAATGTAGTAATACGCCCATTCGGATCGCCATACCTATCCAGATGGTCTTTTGAAAAAAGGAATTTTATTAATGAACTACGTGCAGATGTTTTTTAAATAATAATAATAATGTCTGGAAAATCCAACATTAAAGTAAATATATGATACTATATGAAAAATTTAAATCCTTTTCATAAAAAGTTTTTTCTACAATTCTTTAAAAAAAGTAGAATTCGTTAAAACGTTTTATGAATAATTATAGTTCAATAATCACTATAGAAAATTGTTAAAAATCAAAAGATTAATGTATCACTTGCTGCCTCCTTACATTTGCCACTGGCCAATGGACTGTTTCTTACTTTTCATACAATATGAATAGTAAGTAAATTTTTTACAATATACAATACAATTTCAGTAATATCTTATTCACCACGTCTTTCTCAGAATCATTTATTTTATTAAAGCATTACATCAACCATTTAATAACACTTTTCACATCGCAAATAATTCAATCATTATTATTTACTCGCTATTATATTGTGTAGACTAAGGACGATTATGTTGTATGCACCACAAGGTAAACAATTTATTTCACTAGGCATGCTCACCCTTCTTTTTTGAGGGTTCAAAACATTTTTTTAAACATAGCACCGTGGGTAGACCTAAGAAGGCGGCTAAACCACAAAATATTTTTATAGTACCCACAAATTTAAATTAGATTATAAGTCACAAAAAATATTTTCCCCAGAGAGGCAACAAATTTACAAAGAACAAGTATTTTGCAATAATATTGTATCAAATTTAACTATTCTCAACATTGAAAACGATCTCAATTATCATCTGTATAGCCCTATATTATTATATTATTATCCAAATTATCTGTAGTTAATAAACAACGTTGTCCATAGTTACTAAAAAATAAATATTCGATTTCAATAACGAAAAATAGTGACAATCGTCTGATATGCAATACTCAGTACAGGGTTGAAATGTAGAGGCTGTAACTATACGTATGTAGTCATATACTCTTATGAGTGGTAGACGTTTATTAATTTTATTACCGATCCCGAGACATAGATCAGTTGGATGTATATCAGCAATAATATTATATTATATATTATAAACCTTAATATCCACCGTAAATAAACTGTTTTATAGACGATATTTATTTTATAAACCGACAGCGATAGACGGCAACGGTTTTCAGTGATATATTTATGATGACTTTTTAAACATGACGATGAATACCTTTAATAAACCACTATAATACGTATTGGTCGAATCAGATAGGTTCATTATTATATATTGTACTATGTCACGTGGTGTTGGTAAACGACGATTTACACAAATAGTATTATTGTATATGCAGCGTTTAAGAGAGGTATATAGTAATAAACACGCAATAATAAAACTGAGTAAAAAAATCCAGAGACGACGGGCAACTATACATATAATTTAAGTATTTAAGGCATGGACTACTATAATATACTATCTAACATAATACACTTTATTTATATATCAGTACCATATACCTTACATATATACAGAGAGTGAAGCAAACTACACCTGCATGCGACGTTATAATCAAACTTGCATATTTTAATGGGCGATACTCGTTTCCGATTTCCTGCAATGTAATATTAACCCTTTCTGCCCAAAAAAAGATCAAAATTCGTTTTGGTTTAGTTTTCAATTATTTTAGACAATGGTGTATTATGTGTTAAATAACACTACATGCCGTTACTAACAATTTAATTAAAAAATATAAGTTAAATGTATTGATAAGTTATAATTTCAGTAGCGTAGCTATTTAGCAGGAATAGCTCCAACTATCCCTCACTAATATTTCGAGAAAATTTAAAATTAATTGTAGTGTTTTGTGACTGTATTACGTAAAATGTAACCACGACCGTATATGCCATGTATTAAATTAATAATATTTGTATGATGGTTATTGAAAAAGACTATATATAGTAATAATATACCCATCAGTATCAGCATACTAAACTAATGAGAAACCTTAGTAACTAAGATACTTTTTCAATGTACATTTTGAGCTTTTCTTCAAAAGCAAAAATCTTACTGGCCACGTGAGGGATAAGTTTATTTTCTCCTTGCATTTTCAGCTCAGTATGGTGAGTTGTGTAATGATGATTAATATTATAACGTTTTGGAATATTTATGGTTTTACGACAAATTAAATATAAAGCATCGTGTTACTTACCAGAAATACAGAAAAATTCAATGTCCCAACTGTCTTGAAATATTCTGTGTTCATCTTCGATTTTTCGTTTTGCCATGATAGAAAATTAAAATTAACAGCTTATTCACAGAAACTAGAACACACGATACTAGAAGCACAAAATTTTATATTATAACGACAATACGGGATAATTATCGTTTATTGTACATTTGTATTTACGGATAAACTGTTCATACAAGACTACACGGTGGAAATGAATAAACTCATAATCGTAGCCCGTAGGTGCCTACTTATCTGTCCAACTGGTAATTCAATACAAGTTTAAAATAGAAAGATAAAATAAATAAAAACGATAAGATAATAAGTGACGTTCATTTTATTCACTGTTTATAGAATTTTGGATTTTAACAATTTAATTTTAGTGCAAGCTGCACTAAAGTTACTAAAGGGCCGCGTAGTGGAAACCGAGGCCTTAGTTTAACTTCACCTTTAAAATAAACTACTGCCGTTGTTCCGAAAAAAGCAACTGTTCTGCTATCACTTAGATAATTTATATTATTTATATATTTAACTATAAAAAGTGTTATAAAGGATGTATCATCATATTCAAAATATTTTGACTTTTTGAGCTATTTATAGAACATTGATATTTTCAATAATCTTTTTATAAATTTCAATAAAAAAAAATGATGAAAGGGTAAAAATACTATGAAATTTAATACAAATTTCCTAATATTTGGTTCAATTCCCAACTAAAAAATATCAAACATTTATAATCAAAATATTTTTTTAAAAGTTTACTTTTGACAAAATTCGTGTAAATTTCGAAAAATACAAGCTATTTTATAGTTAAGAATACATAAAAAAAAATGTTCTATTTATACCTATGATTTTAAGATTGAAGTCAATTTTACCAGAAAGCTAAATTAATTTTTTATGAGCATTTGAAGTTTTAGTATTTAAGTATTTAAGTGATTGTAATTTATTGACACGGCTAGGGGTGCCCCATATTTTGGTAGTGCATACGTTATTTCATGTTAGGTTAGGTTAAGTGCAGTTTTATTTTATTCTATTTTACTTCATACACACAAAATCTATATAATATGTTAAAATAGAATTTGTTTTTTTTTTATATTCCTGTTCCTGAAAAATTCATAAATAAGTGCACTATGCACTTAATACTTTTTATATGTATAATCGTCAGTATATTTATACGATTAACATTTTTTCCATAAACCCTATTTTGATCAGGCACCTGGACTTTCCACATAGGCAAATGATGATATGTATATTACCGGCGATCCGAGAGACTTAATATTATTGTACGATATTTTACATTCGTTACCGACCACAGCGTAATTTTGTATTGTTATTTTATGCATATTATTACAATTTATAAATATCTGAAATAGAAACGCTACAGTCGATCGTTCCAGGTAAAACGCGCGAGAGACGATTTCAATATTGTAATACACCACAGCGTATATATATACGGTACGCGCACTTAAACACATCTAATAATATTTTGTGTATATACTTTTTTTTTAATACACAAAGATCGTGACCCGGGGGGTGTGGCCGAAGCTACGAAATCTATAACATTTCGATCGTTTGAATAATTTATAATAATCCGTGCGCGTATATAAGATATCTGGTCCACCTTTCACTCAGAGCGATGGTAGTACCCGCGGTGTATAATAGGTATTATATATATATATACCAATCGATACACCTGTGGTGTATATATATATACATATACATATATTGTATTATAATATACAAAGTATACCTACCCATCGCGCTCGATTCGGGGACGTTCCCGCGTGTGTGTTGGCCTCTCGAGGGGGTCATTTATATATACGCGAATGGCCAGCGAGCGCGCGCGCGATTGTACACGCGATATAACATATACGCTCACCGTGCGGTGCAAGCATGCACATCATATTTTACATAAATGTGCATGATATCATGAACCACGAATTATAAAATAAAATAATTTACGAAAACTGAAGTATTTTCCTATTGTATGTGTACAGAGTGATTCAACGCAAGCGTCCTCATACCAATGTTTCCATTTAATAATGAATTAATTCGAATTCTGATTTTTGGAACTTTTAAATAATATATACTTACGACCAAAATCTCAAATTATTGAGATTTTTTTGTACTACTTAACGATTGTCTTATGGCGATACCAACTATTTTGTTTTTTTTTAATAACACAATTCCTTTTTTACCATAAATTATTTAGTGGATTATTTGTATTTGAAAATGTTGATGTACCTACCTAATTCAGTTTTTGAGCAATTTCTCAGTTATTAAAAGGTTAACACTGGAGATAACAGTAATTACTAATTACATATATATATAGTTACAAATATATAAAATAATTGGAATATTAGATCTATATATAGGTACGTAATATTTATTATACTAGACTTAATTTTACAAATTGATATTAACTATTAAAATATTGTAAAAACACCATACAACACGATATCTCCTAAACTAATCCTTAGTACACAAAGTTAAATAACTAAAAGCTATTAATTTGAATAATGATTTTGTTATTCAATTCCTATCTTATAGTTAAATGAAAAAAGGAGTTTTCATTAGAAAAACAGAAGTTTTTATCTCCATAAAACCCGCCTTAAATAGTACAAAAAATTCTCTAGAGTTTTAAAAAATGGTCTTTAAATATATTTCAAAATTCCAAAAATCAGATTTTGCATTATTACAGGTAAAAGGGGGAATGAACATGTTTGCCGATTCACTCTGTATATACCTCTAGGCTCATGGTACATATGGGTATAACAATAACGTTAAACCTGCACACAGTGCGATCCGTATGCGAGTATGTGGATATATACATACATATATGTGTATAAAGTATATATTTATTACGTTATATACAAATACCTATGTAATATATCGATCATTAGTTCCGGGCAGACTTTCAATATTAAAATATTCAAAATCGATTCATTCGCCTTAGTGTACTATACGGGCCTATTGCCTATATTATTATATAATATCACAACGCGATGACGCGCGAGACCACCTCGCCATACTGATCTTCGTAATAATATCGAATTATGAGTATTGCTTATAATATATACCTACGCCTACCTCAAAACTCGTATAAGTTATATGTTATAATATGTATGCGTTATATTCTTCACTATCGGTAATCATAGAACAGTTTGTACGCTTATAATACATAATATTCAGTGGAACCTCTATTTAACTCTATTTGATGGTTCTTTAAAAAAAAAAATTAATTAATTAGTATTTTTGTTAAAAAGAAACATTATTTTTTGTCATTTAAAAAGCTCATTTCTACTGTATTAAATGTATTCAAATAACAATAATAATATATTATATAATACCTAATAAATTAATTTAAGTAAAGAAATACGAAAATGATAGCATATACTTAAATTACAACATTTTTTTAATCAAATTTAACGAGGTATGATTAGGCACACCATCGTAGTATCATACATATACTGTTGTATGTTAGATGAACAATAATTGATGTGTTTACTTTATAAATAACTATAGTTTAAAATGTATTATATATTATATTTATTATTATTATTATTATTATTATATAAATAAATTGATTTGTTAAATAAATAGAAACATTTTGAATGAAAATTTTATGGTCTCGTAAAAAAAAAATCCTTATTTAGATAACTTCGTTAAATAGTTCTGTATAAATTGTGTACCGTGATGTGTGTAATAGTAACTAGTATAGGTACTGCAGTTATTATATAGATAGGCGATAATACGTCTGTCTATTCGAAAGTCTGTGACATCGACTCTAAAATAGTAAATAAAGTCACGTACTTATACAGTGTGTTAGAACAGTAACTCTCAACATTTATATACGTAATATGCCAATAGCACTTACAAGTTCAAAAAAACTTTAAAAAAATCCATGTTTGCAAAAAAAATAAAGTCCCTTTAAAAGATGGTTATGAAAGTTGAGAATAAGAAAACGGGAAGACACAAAACTCGAGATGAAAATCTGTAGAAAATCCACGCACCATGATGGTGTCATTATACGTATATTAATAGTTGCATTCAAAAATCAAATAATAAATTAATATGCTTAATGGGAACTTTGAATACGTGTTAAGTTTGTATAATAATAAAAATATATAACATGATATTGGTACAACTTCAATGAACAGACACCTTATGTATAACCACTGTGCGACGATAGCTCGTAAATTATTACGTAATCTACTATACACGTGTATAATATATAATACATGCTTATTTACTTTATAATTATTAATTGCGTAATGGAATCGTCAAACGATACATCTTTGAAGTAACGAATAACCGCAGTTAGTCATATTATAATCACTAACGCGAATAGGGAGGCTTTTTGGCCTCTGCATCCTCGGGCAATTAACGGGTGATATACGTTTAAGGTATATATAATATATATGTATAAGTAATCCTACTTAATATGTTTCTCCTGATTTTTAACCGCAGGGCTTTATAATAATCATTGTAAAAATTAAAGGAACTTAAGTTTCTACTCCACTCTCAGAATTCTTACTTATTTTCGCCACTACATCATATAATATATATATATATTATATTAAACCTAGGCGTGAAATTAGATGTAGGGATGATTTGATAGAGACTATGGAAACGATAAAAATCTCTCTTATCTCTTGAAGTATTGACAAAACAGCTGACCGCTAGATACTACGATACTATAGTATTCAAAATATTGTTATAGACATATAATCATAACGTTGCAGTAGGTAATATAATGAAAATAATGATATGCATATAGGCAGTACAGTATGGAAAAGACGAAAAGAAACGCCACGCACTATATATTATAATATGCGTTTATGAGTACATATATAACTATACCTACCGCCGCCGCTGCTGTTCGAAGAAGAAAGGAAAAAAGCTAATCGAAATGCTATACATACATAATATTGTAATGTGTATAATGTGTATATATATATGTATTTTATTAAGACCAAAAGTCACGAACCAATTTTCTAAACGATTTCATCGAACGGTTTCTCTACGATATATATTATTTTATATATTGTGTGTGTGTGTGTGTGTACATATAAACGACATGTGAAGATGGACAAAAAAAAAAAACTCAGTTACATATAATGTACACACACAAGCGCATAAATACATTGCAGTTGTATACTGGTGCGGTGTGATGCCTTTTACGGTCTATGGGATAGTTACAAAAAACAACGACGACGACGACGACGACGACAACGGCAGTGGCAATATATACTTACTTACACAGAACACTGTATATACACACGTTGTATATATTTGTACCAGCGTAGAGAATTCGTGTAGACACGGAACTGGAGCAAGGATCGTCGGTTGCGGCTTGTTTTCACGAGGAGCCGCGTGCGTCGATATATATATATATATAGGTATACAAATACGATTTGTGCAAAAGGCAGACGATACGCGCAGTTGCACGACATATGTCCTTCACGAGTAACGGCGGGGGCAAATAATACACGGAGCCAATTTCGTGACCGTTTCTCGTGTAGCACGCCGCAAATTATATATATATATACATATACTGTGCTCTCCGTGTTCGCTAGTCCGCTCCCAGCGCGTATATTGCAGAGCGCGCGCGCGCGGGCACACACATATATATATATATAGTTAAGTTTTTATGTATATTATTTATATATACACACTCGTACTTACAATCTGTACATACATACATACATATATATATATATATATATTTATACGCGCGTTACGATCCGATGTATATATGATTATTTTTTTACAATTATTATTGTCGTCGTCGACGTTGTTCCTTTTGCTTTTTTACATTATTATCCATATAAAATGTGCAGCAGACGGGCCTCTGTACAGTATTATGTAGGTATCGCGCCGCTCCTCCCTCGCTGGTCCGTCGGAGGAATTCCGATATAACGACATGTATCCAGCTAATTTCCAAACGATCCTATACAAAATATATATGTATAATATTCCGCACACTGAATAATATAATACACATATATGTGTATGTGTGTGTATGTGTGTGTGTGTGTAGGACCCGAGAGGATATACTGTTTATAACGAGAACGCGGCGGTCGACCCGCGCTAACTGCTGCAACGATGACTGTGTACAAATATTGTGAGATTTTTTTTTAACGGCACACACGACATATACAAACGCCTATTGATTTGTCGCCAACGATTGTTATAAAATATATTTTGTGGATCGGGTTGGAAAAACTGTAAATTGGGCCCCTGTCAGCGGCGCGGTGTCGATCGACGCGATGATGATTTATAACGACGTGCGCCGTCGCGTCGAGTGAGAACCGCGTAAACGCTGCACGCGATCAGCTCTCCATTATACATTATTATATTATACATCATACTTATTAGACGTCCGATTGTTTTCGGACGAAAAACCAATCGTCATCGCTGTACCACAATATAACAACATATATATTTGATCACACAACACTTTATTCATTTATATTATTTAGTATTACGCGTGTAATATGTGCCCCATGCCTCCACAGAGCAGTGGGAATTTATAAATATATATATAATATACCTACATAGATATACGAATGCTTGCGGGTAAATCGCAACGGTGGCAACGGCTATATTGTATAATAGCGTATATATATACTGTGCCGTCTTGGCGCGGTTGGATAAAATAATACCAACGGGCGCAATAATAAAATATGTAATAATTCACGTTGTAGATATACAACGCATATACCTAAGTACTATACTTGCGTAAATGTGAATAATGTACACCGTGTACACATCATAAGAAGCAAAAAAAAACCATATCGAACAAAACGAATCTCTCGGCGACGTGTTTGTTCGGCGGTTTCCATTGAGGTTTGACCTCGTTCCCCTCACCCCCATCGCCCGCCCCCCGCCGAGCGAAAGCGACAGCATTTTTGCACCGCTACCGTACGGGGTGGTAAGGTTAAAGGTTTAGGTAGTTGAAAATTAAAATATATATATATATGTTATATACATATGTATCGGACGACAAAAGACTACGCCTTTGTGCCCGGCAATAAAATGACAATAAATCGCTCGTGGTAAAGACGAACGTCTCATTGCAGCTTGGCAAAATGGCTGCTGCGCGCGCAGCTTCTCTTATCACACCATTATCACTGTTATTTTCAAATATGATAATCTGATTATGCGCGCGCGCGTGATATACTCAATACTGATAGCAAAAATAACAAATTTATTAATTAAAAGTTAAGTGTGATTTAGGTAATTTATTTTGTCATGATTTAATAAGTAAGTGTTTCAAGATTTAGTAATATTGTTTAGTACTTTTAAGAATACGAATGATCGAATACATTATGAACATTTATAGTCTCATTATTTTCATCTTTAAGTCCAGAAATAATTGCATTTACTTCATTTACAGAAGGCTTTGCTATTGCTGTTTTGCTGGATTTCTTTTTTGTTGAATAAAGTCGAAGCTGTGGATCTATTTTTCTTTGAACATTGACTTCTTCAACTGTTTTTAAGTGTGCTTGTCCTCCTTCGCTCATTATTGCTATAATTTCTGCCAACTTTTTTTCAATTTTTTGTAAGTTTTCATTACTATATTCATTTGTTGAACTCAGACCTAAAATAATTTCTGTTTGGCTTATGATTGTTTGATTTTTGTGAGCTTTATGATGACTAGAAGTTGCAACCATATCCATTACCTTTTTTTGCTCTGTCGTATTTGAGTAGTACGAAACAGTGTGTTCAGTATTGTCGTCTAAACTTATAAACTCACGAGCACAAGCATGTATGTGTTTACAAATATTCGCTTTAATAACATTATCAATGCAAGTGCAATGAAAGGTGTGAATGCAAATATCACACTTTATGCATTTCAAACATGATGAATATGAACATGTTTCATCAGTTTTTATAATATAGTGCTGCTGCGAGGGATTGGATAAGGATTTGATAATATATACTTTTTTATTTTCCACAATTTGTATTTGTTCCAGTTTAATTAATTTACTTGAATTATGACTTTGACGTACTCTTTGGACTTTTTCAGTAGGGACATTTTTCGATAACTTAATCAAACGTTTGTATAGGCTATCTCTGGAATATTTCATAAGAGCATTAATTGTTTTGTCCAAACGTTTTACTCTTTTTCCTTCCAAATATATGTGTTTTAATACTTTATGAAACGATTCCAAGTACATGTTGGTATTAATTCCAAGTCTTAGTCGATAGCAATATGCCCAACATTCATCCAACATAAATTTTGTCTCCAGTTTTTATCGACGTGCCAAGTACACAGAAGTCTATGTTCAACTGATCCCATTATGGTAACCCAAGCATTATAAAATGCAGGAGCATCATCTGTCATAAAAACTTTACAGTCAATAACTCCTACATTAAATTTGATTTTTTCAAAAAATAATTGAAAAATTAGCTCATCGGATCGATTTGATAAACAAAATGCAACTGGGCAACCAGATCCAAATTCATCTACAGTGACAACAGTATACAATTGAATGTCATATGCATTAGTTCCGTGAGTACCATCCACACAAATTTTATCATGGCCAAATTTTTGTAACAAAGGCTCGTTACATTCATTATAAGGACAAATTATTCTTGTTTCTCTATTTGCATCACCATTTTTATGATATTTTTTTATATGAGTATCTAAAGTTTTCTGAACTTTAAATGTTTTCTCGCAAACTTTACAAACATAATTATTTACACCTAAAGAATCACTACCATGTATATTTCTTAAATGTGCATATAAATTTTTTTTTTGTGTAAACTTTGTATCACAAATTGAACATTTAATTTCAGATGCACTAGATGACATGATGCTCAGCTGTTAAGATACAAACAAAAATAAAATACTAGCTAAATGAAAATCACAATAAGTATAAACACCTATGTCAGCCTGAGATTAATAACTTATTTTTAGAAGATTTATGACTTGGAAATTTCTTGTTATTATGTATTATTTTAAATGTTCAAATATTTTATATAGCAATCAATGATATTGTATTTGGAGTTGAATAAAATAAATGTCATATATCTAAATATGTATACACAAGTAACTAGGAACATTTCCTATTTCTAATATTTATAAAAATGAAAATAATAAAATACATTGTATTTATTTAAATTTTTTCATTTGTCAGTTTTGTTTTTATTTTACAATCCAAGATTACTTATAAGTATGGTAACCAGACGTACTCTTTTTCGTAGGACAGTACTCTTATTTGACGTGTGTCCTAGTGTCCTTAACAATAGTGTTAAGTACATGATATTGTACTCTTTATTTTTTGTGTTTATGTGTTTTTTATAATTTGATTATTGTTATGGTTCGACCTAAAGCATTCTTATTGGTTGGTAGCATGATTTAAGATAAACTAAATTATATATATTTAAATTGTACACTTGGTATTTTTACCTTTAAAAAATAATTTATACTTAAGTTTAAGTTTACTTTAAATTCTTTAATATGAAAGTATTTTCATCATATTATAAAGACACTAAATGAGTTGACATAATAATTTCAAATAAATGGTTTTTATAATTCATAATAATAATAAAATAAATAGAGTAATCAATCAGATGAAAAAAAAAATTTTCTATTATTATTGTGATTTCATATAAAAGTTAATAATTTAATAAATACATTTAATAATTCAAATTCACGCGCGCATAATCAGATTATCATATTTGAAAATAACAGTGATAATGGTGTGATAAGAGAAGCTGCGTGCGCAGCAGCCATTTTGCCAAGCTGCAATGAGACGTTCGTGTGGTAAAGGGCGAAGGTGTCGTCGAATTGATATGGTAAGTGGTCGTTGCCTATATTTTTATAGGGTCTGCATTTTTTCTCATGTCTTAAAAACACATATTATATATATATACGCAACCGTATGCGTATTTTTCAACCCCTACAAAAGAGAGAACAATTATAATATTATTGAGACGTCGCGGCGCATGCATATAATAATGTTATATTATAAACTCGCAAGTACATTGTTACGCGCGCCACTTAAAATTTATGGAACACGCATGTGGTAATGAATAGACTTCGGTGTGACAGTGTATGCGTGTGTGTACGCGCGGTGTGAAGTGCCTTAAAATAAACTGGATCTATTGTGTATAACACATACACTACAGGTACACATATATAACATTTTTTTAAGTATAATATTATGTGTGTGCGGTCTTTTCTATGTTCGTTGGTTAAAATAAATGAAAAAAAATGCAGTGTATATGGTACGTATAAACAAAAAAAAAAAAAAAATCAAAACAAACCGTAACAACGGCCGCTAGCGTTTAAAAAATACTCCCATCGTTAAAGTCTCCCGTATATATATATATAAGTTAACCTAACTCATTATAATATTATATTATGCGGGTCGGTGACGACGACAACAACGACGCGCGGTGGACACATAATATTATGTATACGTCATGTTTGGCGATCCAATAGGCGGTATTGTGTGCATGAAAGGTGTGGACTTGTGGAGTATCGTACTTTAGTATCTCGACAAGTATATGACAATTACCTATTATCATAAACGGTTATCGGTTGCGTTTATTGACATTTTTAACCAATAGCTAGGCACCATTAAAAAATATCACCGTTCATCGTGTATATCGTACATTATTAGAAAGTTTAGAAAACCATATGTTTAATTTGGAAAACAAATTTTCATACAATCCATACGATAGCTGTTGAAGCAAAAAATATAATCAATCAGAAGTTACTGTTATTAAATAGTTATACATACCTAGTAGGAATATATAAATATAATACGTCGAATACGTTTATTATATACTTCTACCTATAGGGTTTTAGGTTTATTGTTACACATATATATAAAATGTTCAAAACTATGTCTAAATTTCTCATAATGACTACTTTCTTTGTACAAAAAATAAATATTACTGATTTTAATATTTTATCTATATACTTCATGTTTTACCTATAACCGATACGATCCTGTAATTTAAAGTATTTAAACGCATATTAAAATATATGTGTATGACACTAGTTGTTGACATAGTTATTATCGACATTTCAAAACATTACTCAATTTTTTATTCAATATAAATTATTAATAAACATTATAAGTTGGTATTATGTAATACGAATCAAAAACCATTATAAATTATCGATTACCCATTTAATACATTATATTAATTAAAACATCACATCATAATAATTATAGGAACCACATCATCATCATCATCACGTATTTTAAAAGGTACACGTTCTCTTTTTGCTATTAATTCATGTTAAGTATCAAAATTCATAATAATTAATAATATAATAATAATAATATTATATCGACTATCAAATAATAATATACATCATACTATGATGGGGTATAAAACTATAAAGTATAGTTAATACGCGTTTAACATTTGGATTAGAATATAGATATGGCAGTGACTAAAATTCAAATTAATCATAGACACACTTGATACGTTTAAAATTACAAAACTTAATTAATTAAAATTAAATTATTATGGCATTGGATATTGCAATAAATGTTGGTAAATAATACAAAATATAATTTATGATATCAAGGTAATTCAATACTACCAAGTCGAACTAGAATAGAAACAAAAAACTGCTGAAATATTGTAAAATTTAACCGCAATCAATATACCAATAGTAAGTGTTATTTTTATTTACAATAATTATATTACTATGAATAATGTCGGTTACTTAAGTGGTGTATAAGACATAAGTATTTAAAAAAATGCAATTAAATGTATCGGCATCGATACCTTCTTATATGTATTATGCGGGTTCGTATTATATATTTATAGTAAAATAACCATATGCTATAACATAACCTAACCTATCGTATTAATAGAGTATTAGTGGACTAAAAATCGAACCTATTACAAAATATAATAATATTATAATAGTTCTCTTCGTATAAAAAAATATTAAGGCGACGTTCATCAACCTCACAATATCGAAACCAGTAATGAACGAAGGTATATAAATTATAGAACGGTGCGGTATATCCGTACAAAAAGTCTTCAATAATATACACGGCCAACAAATTCGTTCCAACAAATTATGATTAACTTTTGAAGGGATACATTATATGCGTATAACCATTAATCACTGATCACGAATACGACAACGCCGACATTACGGGCAATACCGAAAGCCGCGGTAAGGTTATTCGGCCAATTTAACATAACGCGTAATGTATAATATAATATATCGTCAATGTTTTGAGACCAAAATAATACGTTTTGACGTTTACATGAGCTCGCCCGCTTGTAATATATATAATGTACCTATATATAGTATTTAAATGTGACGTCCGTATCAAATGGACGTTGCGAGCCAATCACTTTTGCCCTAATTAAAAACCTCTGCCGTCTTGTCCCGCGCGTATATGTGCAGATGACGATAATATGATAATACCTAACACGAGTAAGAATATTATACTATGCAAGCAAACGGCGGCTCGGCTGCAGAAAAAAAAAATACTATAAAAAAAATCACAGTATATAGGTACACGTAAAAATCATAAACGGCAGTTGAATATTCGACTATACAACATAAACCCAGATCGGGGAAGCTTCTCGAGAATATAATGTTATTGTAATTTTTCTGTTTACAATATTATGATAATTATATATATATGTATACACACATAAAACGACAATGATCGATCGTCAACTGCAGCAGTGGCGGTCAGCAACTGTAAATAATATAATGATGAAACGCGCTCGCGTACTCAAATATTATATTAGGTATATATTATATATATATAAATATAGGTACAAGTTTTTTTTTTCGTGTTCGTTTCAAAATCTTACCGACAAATTTTCCCCTCACTGGCGTACTTCCCACCCCCACCACCACGAAACATCTTACGCGTGATGTACCTATACGCATAAATACGTAATATACACCGTGGTCGAATATAATATATAATAATATTAACCTTAGCCGACAATAATAATTTAACATATTATTGTGATTCGGCACGGTCGGACGATCCGCGTGGCCCAAAAAGTTTAGCCTCAGCACGATGACGGGTGCGTGTGTATACAGAGTGTGACAGAGTATAAGAACCCACGAACATTTGGTAGTAGATCGGGTGTTTAGCATACACTACCAACACCGACCCGCCTGTAACCACTCTATACAATATAGAATAGTGTTCCAATCGACATTTTTTTTAAATCGTCATCGGCACAACCTAACCGCGTTTTAATAGTTCATCGAATGGAATCGATTAAAAGTTGTCGCGTACGGTATTAAAACAATATATTACATTGTTATAGTGTCGTTGCGTCAGTCGCTTTTGCAGCGCAGCAAACACACTCTGTATAACACGCGGTTGTACGTGTATAATATATAGGTACACGGCAGCGCGCTCCAGGTATATAATAATATTATATCGGCCGTATACCGCGGTATACATAGGTACACACGGCGTGTGCACTAGAGCAATTTGTACGGGATAATACCGTGTGTCGTGTATGTAAATCCGTCCGTGATTTATTCGGTGCCGTTAAATTAAGCATTAATGACGTATGTGCGCGTATAATATGTGTAATATAGCCGGATCGCGCTCCAATGTTTTTAATAGCGGTCATTAGTCATATTATATTATATTATACACAATGTTAATATGCGTTCTGGTAGCCACGTGATGTTTATTATTATTATTTTTTTTTTTTCCTTTTTGACTCATTTTCATATTTCGCCCGTTATTACAAATTAGAATAATATTATATTATTATTGCGGCGCACAGTGAAACCCACGCTAGAAACCAGTCCTCCCGGTGTAATAATACGCGTACTCAACGACGAAAACGAAATATTAAAAAAAAAAACCACCGATTGCGCAATAAAATACATCCGGCATACGGACACCGCGGGCCAATTGTACTCGACTGCGGCCGAGTTGTGCGCGAAAATCCCGTAAGCGTGCAGCTCGATGTTAGCAACAACGATGTTATTATTGATCGGCCGGTTAGTCGTGGGTCGGCGGCAATTGACGGAAAACTGGATTCTATTATAAATACTATTATTCTGAAATGTAATGTCTGTGTTATGAAATGAGAAGTGGATGATACATATGTCGCCAAAAAGTACAACAAAAACAGCCACAGTTAAAGTCACTTGTCGATCGTTGGACTGCGTTTTATACTTATACTTACAAATAATTAATTAACTTTTTCAAATTTTGATTAGAAAAAATAGTAATTTGACTGGAAAATTGAATGGCTAGATATCATTTAAAAAAGTAAAACTTGAACAATTCAACGACAAAAATATTTTCTGAAACACTTTTTGAGACAATGAAAGTTAGATCAGATTAGGTGAGTTTCGCTGAAATTAATTGTTAATAACACTTTAAACTTTAAACAGTTTAAACATTACAATTGTGTTTCACAATTTTTCGGTGGCCATACATAGATCGTCATATTATACACGTATAATTTTTCTACCGCTCAAAACCTAAATCCATTTCTCCCGTAACCGACATGAGACTCGCGTGTATATTATTCATTTATAAAGAGACTATACGGTGTTACAGTACGTGCGTTAAGTTCCGTTTCGATATGCGTGACAGTAATTATATTTTACGCGCATATTAAGGTTATATGAATGGGAAGTCAATTAAAATTCGATCCATTGAACGCATATAATATGTGATAACGGAATGTCACAGAATGACCGTTCGTAGTTTACTCGCGCACATCTACATACAGAGACGATATAGGTAGGAATGGTATATTTTATATAAACGTTGACCGGATAATAATATAATAATAATTCCCAGCGTGGTGCTTTCAATTAGCCTGTATGGCATGATATTTTTTTAACTCCAATGGTTTTTTTCCAATTCTCATATCACAGTTTTAATACACAATTACACAACAAATGACTGGCATCCAATTTTTATTTGATCTACTCCCTCAAACCACAAGCGTTGTATTTCTTTCAAGACACGAGAAATTCTCAATTCAAATTGGCTAAAAATCTAAATGTCTGATTTTTTTTAATCATTGAATTGTACATCATTCTTATATTTAAAAAAACATGTCCACATTTAATTCTTTCGGAAATTATTAAAAATTAATAGTAATTTATCCTTACGTGTATTTTACAATATTCTAATTAAATTTTTGTATAATAGGTATTCAAATTTGGTTTATACACGAATAGCAAATTGCTTGCAAATTATTCACAGGCGATCTTTATACATTTTAGCGCACTAATCGAAAAAAATTAAATAACACGTTTTTTTTTCCAATCGATAATCGTACTATACGTGAATACGTTACAAAACTTATGTGCTTAACCTTAACACTTTATGTGTATAAAAAAATAATGATTAATTAAAAAATAATAATTAAATTACGATATTCCCCTACATAATAACTATATACGTTAATTATTAAAATATTAGATTCATTATAAAAAAGATACGGAATTATTGATTTTACGCCCTCCGTTTTATTTTTAATCCGGTTTAATTTGAACTAGTTGGTAAATCATTTTTAGTGATGGTTTATACATATAGTAACACAAATCATAATGTAATATAGTACCTAATCCTGCTATATGAGTGCACATAATATATGTTGTTTATTCAACAAGTTTTTAGAATCGGAAAACTTCAACCACCTACTTCACGACACATACTATAACCATTAAACATCATAAGCATATAAAGAAATAGGTAGATACAGTAGAGTTCATTAATTTTTACGTTTATATACAATAACTATTGATATGTAATCGTGTAAAATTATCCGTGGTTGTATTGTGATTGTTATTAATTTATCGAACATTAGGTAAGAAAAAATATATTTATTTATGATTTAATAGGTCACACTCATCTAATGATATTCGTTAAAAGTAATGCAACATTAAAAATAAATGTAATATATACACACTTACATATACAATTTACTTTTATACAAATTATTATATAAATTTAATGATTATTATTTTCAATAAGAATGATTTATTAATTATTTGTCTATTGCCTAAAATAAATAATAATAATAATGCAGTATACATGAAAGCGTATGGAATTATTATTGGTAACAAAAATTTAGCTAAAGGCAAAGTAAACTAAATACGGTAACTTATTTTTCACAAACATTTAGTTATTACATTTCTGTACGCCAGTTTTTATTTCAATAATGAGCAAAATTATTTAAACCAGAGTAACCAATGTATGATTACATTTAACGATAAATTAACTGTTCTCGATCAACTTTTACTTGCCAAGCATTCGATATAACATTTATTTTTTTTAGCGGTTTCCATTTTTAACGAACTCTTCGAATACTGGTTAGTAAAAGTATGTTATAACTTAAAACATAAAAAACAAATAATTTTGAAACACCTTTGACCCTTCGGTTACATGTAGGGGTCACGTTTAATACATTACCCTACTAATTTGTTTTCTTATTGGCTATTCTCGAACATCAAAAATGAATAAAGATATTTTTCTTGATTATTCGTATATAAGTTACGTACGTACCTGCAATAAAAATCAATTTACACGATTTTCTAATATTAATTTAATTTAATTATCTCCTATTAAATTTCAAATTAAATTCAAATATATAATTATAGGTAATTATGAAGTCAAATGACATTATTTTATAAAAAATATCCCATCGTTCTTCCATTGAATCTAGAGCCAATTTAAATTAATAATGGTGAATTTTATTTTTACCCAAACCGAATTCAACATTTTTATTTAAACATTATTTTAATAATCATAATCTTTCATTTCGTGTTTCATTTGTTTCCATTGACATAATTTTATAATAATATGTTTTATAATATGAATTACCTATCTATTACCAATATATAATTGGTTATTATTGATAACGAATACACGCATCGCATCGCTATTTTAAACCATTGCATTTTTGTAAACTAATATTTACGCAGTTTTTGCTTCCATTATTTCATACTAGAATCCATAATCTAAAACATTTTCATATTTATAGTGATATTTTTGTATAGATTATCAATAAAAATGCCTTATAAAAAATATCAAGCATATAATTTAACTGAGTTTTAAATTGTAATAATTTTCTATTTTTTTCACTTCAAAATACCACATTCGACATAATTAGTTAATTTCTTTTTTTTTTTTGAAATTGGATATTCTCCAGAAAAATGATTACCTATTTGTATGGGTTTCTCTACTGTAGTTATTATTAACTTAATATATTCAATTCTATATATTTATATAAATATTTTATAACTATTTTTTTATTATAGGCAGTTATTTTACATTTTAATAAAGAACAACTTTGTTGACTTATTTTGGGTTATGTACCTATATACAAAACTATATAATTTAATATGTCTATGTTTTGATATCATAATATTATTATTTTGAACCAAAAAGTATTAATGTCACATATGAACTGTTTTTTATGAGGTATGTTGTTGTATACGTATATAACAAATACAAAAGAATTACGATTTATCTTTTTAAACATATTAAATTTATTTCATTTATTAAGACTGTACATTATTACATTAATATGCAAATTGTTTTTTCGTTAGAGGATTTTGGAATGCGAAAAATTGCCTTCTTTAAGAAAAACAAAGTTTTGTCACATAAGTTATGGTATACATTATATATTTTTTATAACCTGTTAACAGCGGGTATGCTCCCAAGACAGGTCTAACAATAAAATAATAAGATATTTAGAGATGGGTACTTTTTAGTTATGATAAAATTATATTTATGAATACCATAAAAAATTATAACATGGGAGTCCTCCAATTTAGTGTAGCCACATACTACCAATATCAATAACTGGAATAATATAATCGTTTAATCATTATGTATGGTTATTGTTTATAATTAAACTCCGTCTCGGCCACAATGAGAAATCTAATTTTTATGTTAGTAATTATCTATTGGATTAATTGATGAATGTTTCATTATTTATTTATGAGTAAAATTTAATAAATAATGTGGACTCGAAAATGTGCTGTTGTATAGTAGTTCTCTATTCATTCCGTTCACCGCACATACACACACTAACTGCACCTCACAGACTTTGCTCACTCACACGCATAGGCTTATAATTTTTCCAATCAAATTGATTTCTACGAACCTCGCGCGACTAACAATTTAATTTAATAATATTATTATGTACGAACGCGTGACCGCGGCCCGAGACATTAAACGATTGCACACTCAAATTATAATAATATAATACAAACAAATAAGTCTCGCTATATATTAGATTGTACAGGTAATATATTATTATTATCAATGTGAAATAAAAAAATAATAATAATAATGATAATAATAAGTACACATTTCGTCATCGCTGTTTTAATAATAATTATAATAATAGCAATAATAATAAACGTTCTGATGCTACGTGTTTGGGCGGACTCGATATATATATATATATATTATATATTTCGAGCACGCAGAACGTGGAAGAGGTGTGTCCGAGTCGTAAAACAAAACGCAAATCGAGATGATATCAATGCGAGTTTTGTTTGTTTTCCCCGGGTATATGTTTCCATTCATATCAGATAATGACAAATATAATATAAACGTATATACATATATTTATTAATATTAATTACTGGCTGAACGGTCTCGTACACCTTCGGAAACTCCCACCGGGCCATGGGCTATGTTATATACGGCGCGCGGCGAGTATATACAATAATAATAATAAGTAATAACTAATAAAGTACCAATAATCTTTCGACCGGATATCCAATATCGTGTCCGAAAATTTTATAGACAAATTACATCGACCATTATTAAAAACATTATATAGACGTTTATTAAAAAAAAAAAAAAAAAATCGTATTATTATTATGTGCGCTTGAAATAAACTGGGTGGTCATTTCTGATTTCGTGTTAAATCTTCTCACAGCGTTCTTGTCTGAAAATTAATAAAGGTGGGTACTATCATTTTTCTACTCATTACAAACGGACAACAGTCATCGAGTTTAATTTAAATAACATTATCAAAAGTTCCTCCGTAGTCCAATTATGTTACCAATTAAAACGTATTTTATGCATGTATGTGTACATAATACATAATGACATGTAGTGCAGCGTGTAATTGAATAATAATAATAATAATAATAATAATAAAAATAAAATAATTAACACAGACATCCGACTAGATGGCATACGCATACATTGAATAGATACACAAAATATATAAACTAATAAGTCGTGGATATTTTAAATAAAGTTACATGTCATATAATATCATAATAATATTATGCACCTACCTATAATTTATATAATAATAGATGCGGGTCGTGTGGTACAATATAAAATATTTATAACAACCTACATTTTGTGAGCATTTTAGAAACAATTTTTTTATTATTATTCGTAGTGCGCAGCGATGCAGATAAATACACGATCAGTGATATAACTATTAAACTATTGTAAGATAATATTGTTATTATATACATTTATACCGTATAGGTATAAAAATTTCCGTACAGATTATTCAACGTGTTGTTGTAACACATGAAGCCTAAAGGCGATTCGTTTATTTATTTGAATTGTACTCGTATCTCACACACAAAATATATTTTTAGACAACAATTTGTTATTTTGTAATTTATTCTTTCAAACATTTAAGACTCTTGTAGGTATTATCATTCATCACGTACCAATATAGATAGGTATGCACACAAAATAATAGTATAGTAATAATACACGAATTGATATCATCTTTAAGGGTAACAAAATTAAACATGAAGAAAAGACTGATAATATATATTA
Organism: Rhopalosiphum padi; assembly: GCF_020882245.1. Taxonomy (NCBI): domain Eukaryota; kingdom Metazoa; phylum Arthropoda; class Insecta; order Hemiptera; family Aphididae; genus Rhopalosiphum; species Rhopalosiphum padi. Next base: position 36,164,880 of record NC_083597.1, read on the forward strand.
TAATATTCACTAATTCCAAAAAATAAATAAATTAAATAAACATATATTGCCAAATAACACCTTTTGATACTGAATCGATAAGTAACTATATATACTTAAAAAAAACTTAAACTTCTATATGACTATATCAGTAATATAATTCAATATATAGGATAAACTGGTTTAGTTTTTTTCTATAAAATTAAGTACTTATTTATCAGATTGCACTAATGTTAATATATTATGTAGGTATATCAAATTTACAAAAAGATAAATAAAACGTTAAACCTTGCTTGTATAGTTATTAAAATCTAACTCATTCAATATGAATTATACGTATAAATCGTTTTAAAGTAATTTACAAACTGTTAACTGAGAAAAATCATACCCAATTATGCATAACAGAAAAATATCGCTTTAGTGTAATATTCCCACGGTTAACTGAATGAATTATATAGCCACATACATATATATAGATACATACATACAATATGCTTAACCGCGAAAATTGAAATAAACGAAGTAATAGTAACCTTATTAATATATATATTTATAATTTATAAACAATAATTGATATGTCGATAAAATGGTGATTAATTATTTCACAATTACTGCAAACGAATAATGTGTAAAAGTACCTACCTACAAATTATAACGATAATATACTTGAATAAAATAATAAATCTAAATACACAAATATATATTACATATATAAATATTATCTATCTATGAACATTTTTTTTTTATTATATTATAATTTAATGGATATTATTGTATATACAATACAGAATGTTGTTTATTCATGTTTACTCTGATGAAATAATTTACTATCGTTGTGTATTATACGCAGTCAAGATTTCCTACTATGCCGTATTAAATATTTAAAATTTGCCTATTCGTTATGGGAACTTATATAATCTTCATTAAAAAGAAAACAATTTTACTATATCGATATGTGTATGTTTAATATCATCGAACTAATAGTTAATAGTTGTATAGTTTAAAATTTAATATTAATAATAATAATTGATAGCTTCAATTTGTGGAACACGAAAACTCACAGTAGGGTAATTTGCAAATAGATAAGAAATGTATACACATGTACCTAACTATCTCCTCATTAATTTGTTTGTGAACCGTTTTTATGTCCGTTTCATTCGAAATTCGTAAAACGTTTTGAAGTATATGTTTACTTATATAAAAAGAAAATGAGATGTTCTGATAAAAAAAAATTATTCTATTAAAAGAAACTTTTACTGAAGAAAAAATGACGAGAAAAAATAGGTTTCAGTTCGTTCAAACGTTTATAAAACAAAAAAATTACTACATATGGTATTCTTCAAATTGACTCTTAACTACCTCATCGATACTTGTGCGTTGCAGTATTATCATAAAGTAAAATTAGTACACAGCCAATAAACGTGTATTAAACATTTAAACGATAACATAATTATACGATTATTATTCATTTTATGATTATTATTCAGCTGTGATCACATTTCAAGGATTTACAATAATTCTTATTTATAATAGTTCAAGACAAAAGTATAAAATTTTTACAGTAAAAATACAACGAGCAAGATTTAAAATATTACTGCATTGCGTGTTTACTCATCATAGTAACACTAGGAGATCTAAAAAAAAAACAATTTCTATTATAATGTGAACATGTCGTGTACCTACTCTAAAATTATAATTTCGTTACTTCTCTTGTTAGTATCTTCAAGTATAAATACAGGTCATTTTTTTTTTGTTTATGCTCGCATAACCTTCGCTATAATATACGTCGTATACGGGTAATGAAATATTAATTTGTCAACAAAAAATATAAGTAATAAATAAAAAAAAAAAACATTTTGAATTACCGAAAACTAAAATACTGATTTATATCACATTATAAGTTAAATAATTATTCTTATTCGCAGTCTATAGCTGTTTGCAAATGTTTATGAAAAAAAGAATATTTTTTTTGTATTGTAAAGTTAACTTGTACCTCCTATTTTGTAATAGTAATTTATGTTGGTATTTTATTTTATTGAGAAAAAAATATTAGTTAACATATTTATAAACAAATAACATGACGAAATATAGTAAGATCATAATATTGTGCCAAGTCTTATTAGATGTAAATAACATTAAATTTTAAGTTGTATTTTTTATTTGTATGGTTTTATATACTATACACGTATATCTGATCAAAAGAATATACGTTGACCATAATAATCTATATTAAAGTGTAAATCGATTGAAGTTTATATTGTCAATGCTTACATTTTATCGGATCAAATACTGTTATAATAAGTTAAGTCATACCCACAGTAACATTGTTGATAAAAGAAAATAAATTGTTTAATTTTTAACATTCCCCGTAGTTGCTTCAATAATTGATGCAATACTAAAGATATTTTTTTTTTCAGTAATAACTATCACTCTGAAACTAAAATCTCAGTATAATATATTATATTTCTATCAAAATAAAAATGCACGTGCTCTACGTTATACCTTATACAATACTATAACATTTCACAATTAGCAGTTTAATTATACCGTTTCACGTTTGAATAATGTTTTATTTTAACAACACAGCATCTGACATCAAAACCTAAGCTAACAATCCGAAGCCGACTGAAGTGGGGCACATCCACGTATCGTGTTAATTGGTATGTAGGCGTATACACTTATTATATAGATAAATGAAATTTAATATGTAAAGGCTCTTATATATTATTACTCGCGGTCACAGGATTCATTACCACGCATACAATATAAAAGTATTAAATCGTATAGACCGTATAGTCATAATAAAATCAGACGAAATTAGAAATATAATATAAACTCAGATATAATCCATCACTGTTAACTCAAGTTGAACAAACTGTTTAAACGATTACCGCCAAATCCTTTGAAGTCTGCTATAACTGGTTTATGTTTGACTCGACGTTGTTATACATACATATTATGTATATGAAAATGCGGTAAGATTTAAAACTAACTCGTTTAAAATTTAGACATTTTATACTTTGTCATTTATGTTTCTAAAAACTATGTACATACTATAGTGGTAATAGAGTTTAATCATATAGAAACAGTCTTTATACCTCACAAGATCCCTTAAACTCCGGCTTGATTTTTACACGATGCGTACGTCGATTTAAGTAAACAAATAATCGTGTGCAATAACATTATAGTTTAACTTTTGACATTTTTAACACTTCAACTTAACTAATATAATAATAATACAAAAACAAAAAAACAATATTAGGCAAACACAATAAACCTTAAATCTACCGGAAATAAACATAATTATGATGTACCTAACTCCCAACTGGTCAATTAATATTTATTTTGTTTACGCAAATGAAAAATTTCCAAAAAATATTAAAGTAATTATTGCGAAAACAATATTTCCTAATTTAATATTTTGAACTAACACTAAAAGCTCGAAAAATCTATTGATGCGTGCGTATATATGCACAAAACATTAATAAATAAATGATTTGAAAAAATGTTAAAAAAAATTCAAAACAAAAGTATCACCTTTGATTTGTCTGTTATAGAAAACAAATTATTATGCACTTGGAATGCATCGTCCTAGAGCACCCAAAAAATAATGCACTTTGCATCGAAATCTGGGCGCGATGTGTTATAAACTTATAACGAATGGATTTCATTTTAATCGCGTTTCGCACGGGAATGGTTGGCACGATCGTGAAAAAATGACATTCCACCGGTAAAATCCGCTAGTTCATCGTAACGATTTTTACGTCGTCGCCACCAACCGTTTGTCTTATGCACGTTATGTATAATAATATACACGTGCATAATAATATGCAAGTCGGCCGTCGAGTCGCGCGCGTTGTGGTCTTCGTCGACAATTGACGATCAGTTTGTACGATAACGTCGGCTCCTCGGCTAAGAAGGTATGATCCGGAGTCCGAACGACGACAGCGACGTTTGTTCGTATGACACATAATATTATATTATTGTTGTTGTTGCCTACGCGCGTACACGATAATATTATGTACACTACCGTGTCGTGTGTACCTACAGGGTAAACGGCCAGTAGACATACAGTTTGTGTGTGTATACTTATATATTTAAGTATAACGAAATAAAACGATGATATTTTTTTCAAATTTAGTCGGCCACCTCCCATTTTTTATTTTTGTCTTTTAGAGTAAATCGTAGTATAATATAGTAAGAGAACTGACGAAAAACGGATATTATTGAAATTTTCTGCGTTCGTAATTCGTATATTATATTATGTTACCATATAGTCGTCTTCGATTATCGAATTCTAAACGTTTCCACTGCAAGCCTGCAGTAACACTACCATTTGTCCACTTGTTCACCGTTGACGAAACGCATACGAATAGTGTCAATCATATAATATTTCGGTATTACAGCTGCAGGTATTACAACCTTACCAGACACTAGACAGTAGACACGGACGCCATAAAATTAGGAGGCATAGTAGTTATAGGCATCACTAAAACGCACATTTTTTGGGGAGGGAGGGAGGTATTGGAGGAAGGCCTAAACCTAATCTCACTAGGGTTTTTACGATTTCCGTATATTCCCCAAAGATTTTCGCGGCCGCGGTGTTGAATAAATACCGAGCACCCTGTATATCATCTGCACGCATGAACATATCTCGGAGCACCGGCGGCGGATGAGTGAAATACGCAGTTGTGACGTATTGAATTTGTACTGTTTTCACAATGCAGGGTAACAACTCTGGCGCGCGCGCATGTGTGTGTGTGTTATTCGCGCACGCAATCCAAATATCTCTCGTGCCGCTTCCCGTTTCCAAGATGATATCTCCGTGTCATGTTTATTGGCCACGTCGCGGGACCTCCGCCGCACATAAACCCTTTTCCGTAAAGGTATATAATATGTTGCTTGTATATAGCTTCCTTCCTTCCTCCGCAGTCGCTTCCTCGCCGTCATCCTTTGGTCGTCCGTTTTTTTTCTCTCCTCTCACTCTCTCTCGGCGTCGCGATCTTGCAACGTATATTGTATATATATACCCGTATACATATATTATTATTATTTATACTCGCAATACGTATTATTTATTTATTACTTTTTTTGTTGCTGTTTGTTTGTTTCGCATCGCGACTATATCTCGCCGCCAACACGAGTACAATACGAATACGCACACACATAATATATAGAATATATAGCGACCGCGTGGGCCGAACCGGAATATCCGCGATCGACCGCGCCGGAGGTATCGTGTTTTATTTAAAAGGGTCGTCCGGCTGACGTTTTTCACCGAAGATATTGTGTACGCGTTGCAGGTGTAGTAGTAATAGTAGTAGTTGTAGTAGTTGTAGACAGTAGTATAGTGGTAGCTGTAGTAGTTGTACAAATATAGACGACGATTACACAATACGATCGTTCGCATATTTTATTAACATTTTTTTTCCCCTCAACACAGGTTTATTACAAACGTACATTATCCAACGTAAAGAAGTACTTAGATATTTTATCCAATGCTCATATAGTTCATTCCGTATCGCGTAAAATACCATTTTACATTACGACTTTTCTCTCGTATTGTATGGGCCATATGTATACCTACGTATTATAGGTATATCGCTCGTGTAGTCCGTTATCTGTTCGGTACAAACATCCATTTTTAAGTGTACCTTTTCCAGGGATGGCTACTATATTATGACGCTTGCGTATAGGTTATTTAGGCTATTTTGGAACAACTGTGTACAAAAATCATCATATTGAATTTCATCGAAAAATAAAAACATAAATACATTGAATCAGGGGCGAATTTAGGTATGTAGTGGCCCTTGGACGGAATTCATTATGGAGGCCCATATAATACATAAACAAGGAAATACATCATAATATTTTTCCTGTATCCTAATTTAAATATCATAAAATTGTGGGGGCCCTGGGCTACAGCCCACTTAGCCCTCCCCTTAATCTGGCCCTGCATTGAATATTTCAATAATAGGTTCATTAAAATGTTATGAAATATGCACAAAAAAAGTTTAATGCAACTAAAAGTAAATTAATATACATATTTTTTATAAGTGATGTATCCACACAATTTACATTCCGTGGAATTTCGTCACGATTTTGGAGTCTTTTTCACCAACCATAACTGTATGGACGCGTCTGCAAATAATGGTTAAAGACAATAAACGTTTTAGTACATCAGTATCAGTTGTATATTATCATGACTGATTTAAAATTTAAAATGTTTAAATACAGATTGTAGGTTGATACTGTATACAATTACATGTAAGTTTATGTTTAAACACAAGTTGCCTATATTTTGATTAAATGATTTTCGATTTGGCAATACAATAATATTGTATTAAGCAATAGACAATAGTTCAAATGGATTAGCAAATAGTGTAATCGGTTCACAGTTATTAATTTTACCACATAATTCATTTACTTAAATTAAACAAATTACATTTTTCGTTCCACCTATGCATGCAACGAAAACTATCAAGGTTATCAAATAATTTCTCTTTCTGTTAATTAAACAAAGGCGTACTATTTTTTAAATAATATGTTTTCCTACTGAATACTGAATGCTAACTATCGATTATTATTGCATCATATTATTTCGTTGCTGGAATATTTAAATATTTACATTTTTTTTTTTTTTTTTTTTTTAGAATAATTCTAATTGAAAAATACTCCATATTATTATAAGATAAATATAATTATTCAAAATAATAAAAATTCCCAATTATTTTATCATAATAATAAAAATAAAAATATATCGAGATGCGTACTATGTGTATAGAATTTATATGGTCAAATATTACATAATTATATGATATTTTTTTTACAATTTACGCAAGACTTGACTCTGTGTGAATTTGAAGTCAAAATTTACATAAACCATATACAACATGTCATTCAATACACCGACTCTGTACAGTAATATAATACATATAATGTAATACACCTTATCGTGTACAAACTATATAATCGTTCGACAATCAACGATATATATATATAGTATTATAGTGTACTATTATAGCTATAACGCAGCTGCGACAATCAGCTATTCTTTCAAAATATCGTTCGTTAGGAAAACAGAATTTGACAAACCTATAAATTTGCTTACATTCGCCAACACCATAAATGGATGATAAAATAATATATCGATTTTTCATTTGTCTTATTTCTTATAACACCGCAGCACGATACCGCGCGCGCGCGCGTGATTTTATTACGAATCGTTCGTATTCGGTTCGTTGATAATAAAAATAATATATAATATATGATTTAACATCAACTTCGTTAGTTATGCAGGAGATTTCATTTATCTTGCTCTGTTTTCTGTGCATATGCATGTACGGCTGTATATATATATATACGTTAATAGACTATACACTATCGATCGTCGTAAATCGTTATCAGACATTTTTTATACGGATGCCCTTGACGGTCGCTACTGGCGCAACGGCTCACTACCGCTATATTATTATTTTTATTAGAATATTATAACGTCATCGGTGACTTGAACAGTCAGTAATGACAGACGCGAATATTACTCGCTCCCACTTGGACGTCCGGCCAAACGCGCTCCGCTGCCGCCGCCGCCGCATATATATCGGCTCCGCAGCGCTTTCCGTTTCGTTTCCTCTCCGCGTCACTATAATACGCCTACTACTACAACGAAATATTAAAATAGATACGTTTTAGAATAACTACCACTGGTCGTTGTTCTTGTTATCGGTGAAACGTATTCGGGCTACCGCCCCTGGTTGATATGTAGAACAACCACACCGCTGTTCGTAGAGAAATCACTTGCACGGCGCCAAAATTAAAATTGAAAAAAAAAGAAAATACCGACAACGAGGTAAGTAATCGCTAGAAATCTACTGTTTTCAAAATATTTATGCACTGTTCAATCGTTATTTTACTTAAATTCGTGATTAATTTTAATAATATGCATCGCTCATCTGTTGCATTGAAATTTCCACCATCAGATTATTTTATCTGGCAAACATATGATTTAAACATGTTTAATAGTGCAGATGACTGATAATGATAATATTATATTATTATCGTATAATTTTAATCGTTATCCACGAGCGAAAAATTTCGTCCTATATCATTGCAACCGTATTGTATACTCGACAATACACGCTAAATACAACAATACATCAGCATTCTTATTACGTTCTGTGAGCATCATATTATTTAGAAATGAATTATTTAGTTAACGCTTGAAAGTGATTAATATGTACGACATAAAACACTTTTTGACATTCAATACATAATCCAAATTAAAACTTGTTCGATAATATTCGATTTTCGTGCTGATTAATGTTCTAAAAAACAATGGTTAAAACACTGCCAACATTCTCGATTTTAGAGTACTTGATGAGTTGAATACACATTATGATTCTTGAACATTATATATTATACAAATATTACTATGATACACGTGTTTCTAGCCGGGTGCAATGCGCCAATGCTATTATGATTCTTAAACTATATAATTCATATCTATTCAAATAGGTATTTCAATCCGTTTGAAAAATTTAAAATTTAAATCACATTTTATAACGATAATAAAATAATAATAGTAAAAACTAAAAAATGCTATTGTTATTAAGTAGATACCTATAGTTGAAATTAAATTTGAAAGATTCTAGTATTCTACAAGTCCTTGTAGAATAAGTCCTATAAGTCCTTTGTTTAATCGAAAACAATTGTTCAAAGTTACCTACATGAATAAGTTTAATCTATTATCTAATACCTAGGTAATAAACAATAATAGACAATAACATTCCTAAACTTAAATTAAAATTTATCATGATTTATTTAATTCCAAAACTTAACATTATTTTAACATCATCATATTTTTAGTTGTTACATTAATTGTAAAGCTTCAAGTATACTTAATAATAGTAAGTAAATAATATGCAGTAGGTACCTATTTTTAATTATTCTAATATAATTTTTAAACTATTTAAAAATATAATTATTTGGTTTTGTTATTTTTTCCCCCTGATACAAAATATAGATAAGGTAACCTAACATGTACGGTAAATTGTAATAATATACAATTCTATTAGCGCCATGCTCGATGCAAATTACAATGAATAATTCATAGTTACTTATTTATCTTTTATAATTTATTAGTTGTATTAAATATTTATGATATAAGACTGTAATACAATTCCGTAAATACTGTAAAACCTACCTTGTTTATATATCATTAATAATTTGTTTAAAAAAAACATAATATTATCTTTGTCAGTAACACTTTGTTGATTTATTTTCCAAGTTTTAGAGAAATATCTAAGCAGAAAGTTCAAAATTCTCAACGATAAAGTTTGAAAACCAATCACGGAAAACTTTTTGTGGTCCAAGAGGGAGCGCTATAATTTCATTATTGTTTTAAGCATACATAGATGACTAATATCAAACGATTAACTATGATATTTTTCATACAGATCGGGATGTATTATATCATAGAAGTATGTAGAAAAGACTCATAAATTATAATGCTCGCAATAACTCTGATAATTGATTTACCCTACTCGATTATAAAATTGTACAATAATTTTACTCTCAATTCGAAAATATATAATTTAGTGTATACCTATTTGTTCTTTTAATACATGGATAAGTACGGCGAATGCATAATATTGTATTATATAGTTCAATAGGGCTCGTGCAGTTTTCCAAGGTCTCTCGTAATAATATTAATAATTAGGAAACTGTTTTTATAATGTTTTGCAAACGCAATAAGTGCTGTCGGCGAACATCCGTAACGAAAAAAAAAAAAAGGAAATCAACTACTGCGTTACGGCGTTGGCCAATCGTGCGAAAAAAAAATAAAATAAAAACATGTGACACAATCTTTGACCGCGAGCGTGTACTTGTCATTCAACGACGTCGTCCCTCCGACGGTTGCGCGGGCCATCGTCGGACTACAAACCTTTTGTCGGCCACCGCCGCCGCTCTTTTTATCGTCCGATCGGCGTTACACACATATATTACGCGTACATCCCTTCTGCGCGTCATAGACACACGTGGGCGTACTATTACATATATATATATATATTATATTATGCTAGTGTGGTATAAATTATTTAGTATTCGTCGAAATCATCTCGGGACACCTTGAATGATGATCCTATTTTGGTCGTTAGCCAAACGTTATAATATTATTTTATAGTGTATATAATATATATATATACATACCTGTATACGTATAAATATATATACGTGTGTGTGTTTGTGTTATTGTTATTTTTCGCAATCTAAAAACGAGGAAGAAGCCTCGGGGGGCTCTCTGACGTGGAGGGGGTCCGCGGGAGTTGGACATGAGTTATTGTTCGTCTTGTAACGACAAGGCCGCAATCATCACGAGTCCTATTTACCAAATGCGTTAATTGTAACACGGCCGATACAGCGCGCGCGCCGCTGCAGTGGCGCTGGTGTGTGTGTGTGTGTGTGTGTGTGTGTGTAATAGCTGATGTGTATACGGTACGAGAAGCGCACACGGGCGTCAAATTACAGTGATTACAGAGACGACGGCGAACGAGAGAGAGTGAGAACACGCGCATCGCCCCGCGCGCGACCTTGGCAACCAAAATGATTTGTCAGCGAGATGATCTAGCTGGAAGTGTATGCCTAACCGGCACACGAAATCTCATTAACGGTGAACTATATATATGATGTGTGTTAGGCGGGTGTATTAGGTGCCTGTAATCTATATAATATTATTATAATATTATCGTAATATAATATTTTACGCGCGTCCTATTAGCGCCGAGACGTGTACGTTTAATGAAAATTCGCCCGCGGATAAGGTACGCGAAACGACAAACAACGATGTGATATTATAATAATAATGTAATACAGTAAACTACATGATCTCTCGGACGTCGATATGTTTACCAATGTTATACGTTTATTATATACAGCCCCACAGGGTCACTTATTGTACGTACCTATTAAGCGTGTACGCGTAATCATTGGTGCAGTACTCTCGGTAACTCGAACCTCGAAATTCTCGATATCTCGAATGAATAAAATTTCTTTTCGAATTGCCATATTACACATCTTAATGTTCAAATGATCTTTTCAACTCGAATATTATAATTGGACAAGTTTTCAACAACTCGAATTATCTTATCAACGCGATTATTATTTATTTTTCAATTACGACTTGATTTATTCACATTTGATTTATAAATCTTCACCACTTACAGACTACAGTAGAATTCGTACGATATCGAAGAAGTCGAAGACCCATAAATACATCCTGAGTGAATAAGAAGCAAAACTTGATTTAGAAACATTACGAAAAATGTATTTAAAGCGGTGAAGGTATGGAAGATTTATTTAAACTACTCGGTTATTTAGAGCATATACATATAACATGTAATAACAAATATATATAAGCATAACATATAACGAATGTATTGAATAAACAAAAACAATTAGCTAACCTTAAAATAATTCTTCAAGTCAAATAACATTTAAACTATTTAAATATACAATATATAATACAATTTATTTATTACATAAATAACAATAATTAAGTATATATTTTTCTATGATTTTTAATAAATCAACATTTTTCCTTCCCCCTCGAATTTCCGCATTACCGTTAGTCGGCTGTGTTAGATTTCTTATTTCTATCCACATCCAAGTACGGTGCATACGATGCACAGTGTACCTATATTATTATAGCGCGTATTAAATCGCCGCCGCATACTCTTTTATTATATTTTTACCACGCACGGGTCCAGCCGTTTAACCATCGATCGTCGTCTACGTCTCGTTGTTGTCGTATAAAAAAACGACGTTTGGCGGCGAACGTGCGCCCGACCGGTCACGACGATAAACATTTCTTCGGAAGAAAAATATTGAATTTAAATATAATATAGTTAAGGCGCACGCCTATACATTATTATATTATGCATTATATAACAATATGTGCATATTGTAAGTATAAATACACAAGTGTAATTTGGCATTCACGTCCGGAATTGCGTTCAATGAAATCTATATGGACATACGTATATAGGTGTATTATAATACCTACTAGTAAATAAACTGACGTTGGAGAAGAATCGCGTTGCGCAGCTAAAGTACCTAATAATAATCGTCCACATGAATTGCAAACATAATTATAAGCCGGTTCAAAGCGTGATGTCCGTTGTAAGTTACGGGTACCTAATGCCTGTACACATACGTAGATATACATACATGTACACACGCGTGAAAGTCGACATACAAAACTTAAATCGAATTCGAAACTTAGCCTGTATCACAAACAGTTTAAATTATTGGATTATAATTGATTTCTGTTTTCGTATAATGAGGATATTAAAGAACAAAACGATATTGTGCTCCGAACTGTTGTTATTACAGATTATTATGTTCATTCGCTTCGCTGTAAAATAATTGGACGGTATCCATTATATACTGTTTATCGGCCTATCACACTATTAGCAAAATAGATTAATAACACTGTGGAATAGACGCCGTCGACTATCGGAAGACGAAATAATACATGACCTAGAAACGGAACATATTACCTATGTTTAGTGTCGAAAATATAATGACCTGTGTTCGATTATAGGTGGTTTACTCTATTATTACGGTGTTATGCTGAAATTAATATTCTTCGGAGTACAAAACTGCTTTGGAAATATTATATTTACAGCATTATAAAATGATTGAAAAAAATAAACCGTTTAACTATAAATCAAGAAGATTTTATTGAAATGTCCCTACCCCTCCCTCAATAACCATCAAAGTTGTATAATTTATTTATTGCAAACATATAATAATAACGTACTCGTCGAGTACTGCACGACCGCGATTGAAATATATTTTATCGATTTTCAACGGAAATGTACTATTTCTCATCATATTGATTAGCGCTATATTATATTGTATCGGATTTGTTTTAAGCGTCCGCGGTGTCTCATATTATTTAGTAATCTGTAATACTGCAATACTATTACATCTATTGACAAAATAATTTTACAACAATTTGTAAACTACACCATATTTACCAACAAAGTTTTATCGAATTTTTTCGTCTATTATTTTATATCATATATAAAATATTTTCATACGCACTTTCAAAATCATTTTCTTTTTTACCTCGATATTACGCAATACCTACACTTTATCACCTTTATCTAATAAGCTTAATATTTATTTTAATGATTGTATAGCCAAAAAAATATTATAAAAAATAGTATAGCATATAATTTATTTAGAATTATGCATTAAATATTTATTATTTACAATCGATCGAAAACTTAATTTCAATTTTAATTTTAGTATCAACAATTTTTTTTGGATTCGGTTATACAATAATTCTGTGTTTTCGAGAAATTGAATTGCCTCACTCTCTATTACTTCATCACACGTTATATTACCCTTCAACCTTATTAAACGTGTTGGAATAAACTTATGTCATCTCGTTTTCGTCAACTATAATCGAGACATTCTATGATAAAATATATGTAGAATCGTACTTTAAAGTACAATAATAATGAATTAATAATTTGTTCACTTCGATTTTACATGATATAATTAGGTACTATTATATGTCTACAGAATTTCTATCAATGTTGTTGAACAGAGATGAGCTTATATCACTTTTTTACTTTACAGGATATTCATATACGTATATAAATTATGAGGATTGTTACCAATAATCGATATCCGATAATACAACATATTATAAGCGTTGTCAGTATACTATAATTGTGAGCGTTTGTGCTATATTCTGGAGGATTTTTATTGTTTTTTGTGATATCAGATCAAATATTCGTTTTGATATAAAACCAATACCGCGGTATAGATGATATCGAATTTAGGTATTGATTCAGCCCTAATATTAAACAATATTTTTCTCGTTGACATCCAACACCTCCCGTCGGGAAAATGATCGAAACGCATTGGCGTCGATATGCTTACGCGTGGGTATTTAAAAAAAAAAACAATAATCATCGCGTAGCAGGACGGGTTTTTGTTGGGACTATTCATAAATTCGTCTCCAAACGTCGAGGCTCAGGAAAAGCGTGAAGCGTATACCACGTCATACACACTGACATTATCTACGATGATAAGGTCGCTGCTGCGCGTGATACGATATCGTACCTATACGTAATATTATTATGCCGTACATATTATGTATAATATACAGAACACCGACTGAATCTATTAGCGCGTTTTTCGTTCTCAGCGCGCGCGTGCACATTGGAAACGTATATATTACAATATTATATTATTATATACATCATATTATAATAATATATAGGCCGCGGAGGAGGAATCGTATTAGGTCGTCACGACGGGTGATTTATTCGTCCGTTCTCGTATTTCGTACACATACACACACACATATAGGTAACTCTGGTGGTGTTTGCGTATAGCTGCATATTTTTTCTTCCTCTTCTTCGCGCATAGTATACATATATAACAGCTATACTAGTTAGTATAATATATATAATATATATATATTTCCTACGCGTGAGACGCGATGACGAAAACTATATACATATATATATATATATTTATATAATGTATACTCGGCCGCCCTAAAATTAGATCGGATCACGATCCTATCGATCATGTCTCTGGCAGTATATATATTACATATATATCCTCGGCCGCACGCGCGTTAATAATCATATTTAGCCATGGCGAAAAGCGGAGGAAAAAGAATAATATTAAATTGTACATCTATATGGACACGGTGATGATAATCATACTAATAAAACCCGTCGCGGACGCCCTCTCCCCCGAAAAAAAAAAGAATAAAGACCGAGTGAAGCAGAGTGAGAGAGAAAAAACGAAACGAAACCTGTCCATCATCATCATCTAGATCATATTTATTATATATGTGTATATATATATATATATATATATATATATATATATATATATATATATATATATATATATATATGTAAGGTAACATAAATAGGACGATGCGTGGTGCACGTCGGCGCGGCGGCGTCGGCGAGGAGGAGCCGCTATGGACGTCGAACGGTCGGACACGAACGCCCGAGTCTGTGGTCGAAAGGCCAAAATCAATTTGGACTATTATTTAAAACGTCACCTATAGAACTGCATTGGTAAGTGTCGGTGCCACGAGCGCGAGTGGATAAGAATGCCCGAAAAAAAAAACTCTAAAAACAAAACTAATCATTATAATATACTGCTGCAGCAACGAGATCGAGATCGTGACTCTGACGGAGCACAACTCGTTACGATTTTTAACGCTAACCTCGTGATGTCCGTACTGTGTTATAGCGGTCGTCTGAACGCTGCCTCCGCCATAGTAACAGGCTCGAGCGCACCGACGACGGGCGAAAAGTACGTCGTCCTCCATATTATTGCTATGCGTATATATCTCTTATATCCGCAGTACATAAGGAACACGTCGAAAAATTGGGTACTGGTCATGAGTATTACCAATGGACGATGCGATAATAATAGCAATATATTATAATAAAAATGCGACCACCATTACTGTTTTTGTGTAACATATTATGTTATAAATGTCTATATATACTTTGACACGTCAATGACGCGGAATCGTATTGAAACAGTTAGATATTATATGCAATGTGCTGCTAATGATACTGCTGTGGTAGCGGCAGACGTCATACATGTATAAGAAATACTGAAAAATAATGTTCATATATATTACCAAACATCACAGTAGTTATCAACATTATAAATTATAATATACTTAATACTTATATGCATAAGAGCTACCTACATAAATATACAGTACGCGATTTAAGGTATAATAGGTACAATCATTTTTTCATAACGATTTTTTATTGAGAGTAGGTTCAAGCTGCAATTTATACGCAAATCTATTTATAACGTGTGTTAACACTTTAACAATTCAGCAATAATCTTATAAAATTCCAAGTTATTACATATGATTTTTTGAAACTTAAACTCGCTCCCAATCAGTCAATTTTCAAATCACAATTAAAAGTTGTTTTAAACAAAATAATGAAATTCAAACTTAAAAGGGGTTCGGAATTTAAAAAATAAATATTTGGTTACAGGTGCGAAGCAAAAAAAAAATTAAACATTTAAATTTTTCAAAAACAAGTGTAATATTTTGTCCTTTATGCATTAAAAACTTTGTGAAATATTTAGTGTTATCTTTATCAACATATTGTATAATAATGAATAACAACCAATCCTAAAAACATAATTTATACTCGTAAACAGTCAATAATAATGTATTATCGTTATATTTAGATGAACCAACAGTGTAAGGTATGCGAGGAACCGGCTGCTGGCTTTCATTTTGGAGCTTTTACATGCGAAGGGTGTAAAGTAAGATACAATAACTTACTTAAATATTTATTAAAAACTTGTAGAAATTAATTGTATATTTTAATTTACGAAAAGTTTTGTTTGTTTCAAATAAATTAACATTTAAATAAAATCACGAGAAATTCATTCGTTTTAACTCATTCAAATGTTATACATTCTATTATAGTAATTTATAAAACACGATAAATAACTCAATTGTTCAACTATATAATATGGAGTGACCTTCTAAGCTCTAAGATATTATATATAGTTACTGAAATTGCATATTATCTTCACTGCAGTTACAGCGAAGTCCATTGTTTTGATTTCTATTTGCATCCAAAGTAAATTTACAAATATTATTTATTTCTTCCATTGTGTTACTTCGCCGTTGCTACCTATATATTATAATAATCATTATACCGTTGTAATTATTCAAACAACTATTTGAAAGAAATTGTTAACATTTTGAATTTCCACCATCACGTGTATATAAATATTCATTTAATTTCTGTTAGTGGTTGGTATTTTCTTTCCAATTTAATAAAATCATTTATAAAATATTTTGTCCACATTTTAGAACTCAATAATATTTTGTCGTTTGATTTACACTCGCACATAGAACGTAGATATATAGTATTATTAATTGAGTTTTTTTTATGGTAAATTTAATAACATTGTCTTGTTGCATTAAGTATCATTAACCACACTCGTACATCGTTAATCACTGTTTTATTTGATATAATATAAATAATCTCTCATAAATAACGACAGTGCAGGTGTCGTAGAATATTTGTATAACCAAAATAGATATTTCGAAACGTACCTACACATAGGTACACAGATACTCGTGCTTGGTAAATACATACATTAACATAATATGTTCGAAAAACGTCCATCATATTTTCATATAAATATATATGTATAACGATTCTTGTATATACATATGTATTTCATATAAAATCGTAACAATTTAATTATGATGTTATATGGTAACGACTAAATGGTCTGAACTGTATATAGTAAATAGTAATAATCACCTATTATATACAATAAGCAAGGTTTTTCACTATTCTATTCTTTAGTTATGCGTTTACTCTTTAATTAAAATGAGAACCACCCGTTTTTATAGTAAATTGTCAAGTCAAAGGTTTTATTAAACATTCTGATATATCTAAATCAGCATTTAAACGAGAAATGTCTGTGTTAAATTACCTACGAACTAAGGATAACAATCTATAATAATAATCTTAAAAGATAATTATATGAAGTTAAGTTAAATATAATACATAAAATAATATTTAGTACAGTACCCACTTGTTATACTGTTATTACTGAGTTTTGACAAATGACAAACTACAAAACGCTAAAAAATCAATAATAACCAGTAATTGATTAGGTAATAATGAGTAATGGCTGTTATTTTCAAATCATCATATTTACTCTCTTAAAAGTCTGCTTAGATATACTTACAAATGTTCATACAAAATACTATCTACTTAATAATTTACAATAAAAAAGTGGTTTTGAAAATAAAAAAGTTTATATCACTACAGTGCACTCCTTAAATACTATAAAAAAAAATTTAGTATTACTAAATATGGTTTTTTTTATTACCTACCCACAACTACTTAAATATTCCAATAATCAGTATTTTTAAAAAAATTTTATTAAAATATAAAAATCAGGTGATCATTAACCATTTTGACCTATACCCGAATCCTAATGGCTAAATACATCATTTTTAAGGAGCGAATATTCGCGTTTTACAGTTTTTGTACAGCATTGCACAAAACAAAGCGTTTCAGATATATAGAGTGATTAACTATAGGTAAGTATAAGTAGGTACTTAACACCATATTTTTCCTTCAATAATGGATTTATTCAAATATTGATTTTTGAATTTTTTAAGTTCATTAATATTAATGGATGTATTTTTAATTATTTAATAAATTGTATGTACCATTAATTTACGTACAAATAGATACTGTTTACATGAAACGATTATCATAACAAACTTCAAAATCGACTAGTGATCAAAACCCGAATTTTTTCAGTCGTTTTTCGGCCGAGCACACACCAACCCCGCGGCGGTAGTGTCAGCAAAATGCAAGTCGGGTGGCGGCCGGTGCGTGATCGACAAGAAGAACCGGACGTCGTGCAAGGCATGTCGGCTGAAAAAATGTCTGGCCGTGGGCATGTCGAAGAGCGGTTCGAGATACGGTCGCCGGTCCAACTGGTTCAAAGTCCACTGCCTACTCCGTGAACAGAGACTTCTACCCGGCGACCACGACAACAACCGCTTCAATAAGGGTGATGTCAACACTCCACCGCCGCCACCACCGTTACCACGGTCACAACGCCCGCGTATCGCTCTGCTTTCGTTACCGGTACCGCTACAGCAATGGGCACCACCGTTGCTCCAGTTTTTGAGTTTCGCGCCGAACGGTCGGGCTCCGTTACCGCGGTCTGAGCAGTCGGCCTTCCGCGAGACCGCCGCCTTCGGATCCGTAGACGAAGACGACCGGCCCGTGGACCTCACTGTTCGTCAGTCGGCTGACAACAACGATGACGATAACAACAACGAGATAATATCATGGAAGACCGCCAAATTACGGTTGCTGCAGCAGAGCGAAACGTCCGAAACGCCTCTCGACCTATGCGTCGTGAACGCCGACCACCGGAACTCGGAGACGGGTGAAGTCCGACGACACAAAGACGTGTTATAGCCGACAAATGGACAATGATAACGGTGCGACCGCGACTTGAGAAGAACTAACTATCGATCCTCAAATGTACCCTAAACAATATAAACAAACGGCATTTTTCCACCGACATACCTCGCCGTTCAATCGTTATCACCACTAGATTAAAAATCTGGGGCACAATAATTTCATCCTGTACATCCATCCAACGAATCAAGAAGTAAAACCAGACTGCGACTAAATGCGACAAACGCATTATTTTATACTGCTCGAAATTTTCCTGCGCTTCATAGAGATGACATAATCCATCCATAGCCTACGATGAAGCACTCTGGAAACAAAAAATCACCCTCTTCGTATGTGATGAACTTTTCGAAACCGCGATATTGATACCAAAATATATAATAATATGACGTTAAAATATGTACATTCAACGTAATGTAATAAGTTAAGTTTTATAAATTAAGTCGAAATAGTTTTATTGTAAATGAAGGCTTAAGGCGCTTAAGCCTAATATAGTTTAATCTATAACTTAGAAGCCTTGTTGTTGACGCCTGTATTTCAAAAAAAAGTTTGTTTGCGAGAAACGATTATTGTCATTTTAGAATAAGAATACCAGTAATTGTTCCTAATACCGCAGTTATCATCATTACGTCATATTAAATATGTTTCACAATAATTACAATAAGTGAACATACGGATATTTTCGACGTCTTTATCACCAAAGTACGAAACGACCTCTAAACTAAATATTTAAATTATTCTAAAACGATTTACGGCATCCAAATTTAGGGCTCTGCAAAAGAATCAAACCTGAACAAAACACAATTAACTCAAATCGAAATCTTTCGTTTAATAACAAAAGCCCTATTTATTTTATATCTCATATCAAATCTACACTCAGACCGACAAGAAAATAAACATTGTTCTATCAATCCTATACACCTTAACAGAACTCACTCTTCGATCACCAAAACATCTTAACAAAAAATCTAACCAAACTAATACCTAATAATCCCCCTCCCCCCCCCCAAAAAAAAAAAAAACACTGAAAAATCTGTATAAAAGACCACAAAATCTGGATTGAGTTCCAGATAAACTTAAGTTAATTCTAATATCACTTAAACTTTATTGTACAAAAACTATATAAATTTCTTAAAATAAAAACTCTATATTATAACTCTATTAAGTACATTTAACGTTTACTTGCACATCGCATATCAACAGTAAGTTTTTTTTGTAATAATTTTCTAAAATGACTTTCTGTCTCTACACTAACGTAAAATTAAAGTAATTTAAAACGAAAATACTCACTATTAAAATATTATAAGCACCCTGTGTGTATTTGTTCGTATATACTATATAGATACCTCAAGCAGGAATATATTGTTGGTTTACGCTGGTCATGGACTGTATTGTATGTATATTGTATATATACATACGGTTATAAGTGGCAATATCCTCTGCCCACCCACGTCCACTTAATACTTGCCGACACGGTGCACGATTTATTGGTTTATTTTAATTTTAACCTTTTTTATAAACTCTTGTAATTGATGACGTTTACAACGATGACCTCTGCGTTAGTACAGTCACGTGTTATTTTTAGTACAAATATATATACATAGGTATAGATCGAGGTATCTGCTACTATATAGATGGATTTATAAATTACATTTTCTGAACTACAGCACATCATTGTTTAAGATTCACGTAATGATAATGTGCATATAAATGCATGTTGCAAAAACTAAAATTTTAACTTATTACTATTAAATCATTACTATTATAATATTTTATAAGGTATCGTGTTTATAATTCATTAATCGTTGTATTTGAAAATGTATAGCTATGCTTGGTGCGGTAAACAATATTAATGATTACGAATATTGAACGTAATAAAATTTGTTCGTGAAATAATTATCGGTTATTACTTATTATTATTAATGTCGAATGCAAGACTCGGACGGCAGAAGGCCGCGCCTACGAAGCTCGTCGAGGTTATATACGCGTGTAGATAGATACATTGTACATACGTGCTTTTTCGGACGATGAATTTATGAAACAAATGCGCAATTGTAAACATACGTCCGAAATAAGCGTGTGCGATTCAATATAAAGACATTGACCTAAGGGGACGGATCGGATTGACCTATCGAATTAGTGACTTTTTATCGTTTGTAATTCGTTTGTATACCCATCAACGACGGCGGCGGCACATTAATCAAAATTTGAATAGACACGCGGCAAAGCGGAGATTTTGATAAACATATTGTGTACACATGCTCAAACATGCACACACACACCACATTCGGGAATACGCGTGTAGGGATGCACGTATTAAATCTGATATTATTCACAGTCACAGCGCTTAAAAAATTAAATCAAATCTTCAACGGCACTTTACGGTACAAATCATTCGCAAACGATCGTCGGTTTTTATCAATACACATTTTATAAAATGCCACTAGAAATAGACACACATTCGTTCACGTTCACACACGCTTTTATTGGCAATACAAAACTTTGTACGTTTAGAATTAATCATGTCCTTTGACCTAAAAAAAAAATTATGAAATTTTAATGTACTATCGTTTGAATGTGACATTTTTTAGTAAAACGAAGTAAATTCATAAGAACTTATAATACTGTACATCTCTGTTGGTTGGATGTATGAAACGTAATAACACTTTATTAAATAACAAAACAAGGTGTCAACTTGGAACTATTAGTCGTTATATTGTACATTTTATATTTACAAATACGTTTCACATTTTGAACAAAATCGTATAACTTTGATTTGTACAAATATAAATTCTCATACCATTATATGAATATTGAATAATTTAAAAAAACGATTAAATCAAACATAATACGTATTATTATATAATATCCCTCATAAACAAACGGTTAAACGATTTATACCATTTCGCAAAAAAATAAAAATAGGAATTCCACTCCGAAGCCGAATGATTAATCAGCTCTTTGAAATATATATTTTTTAAACTGTCCATACCATCGTATTCCAGTATACAACAGTGAAATAACATACATATTATAATATAGGTAATCGGTATTTTGTATACCACAGTGAGATTAGACCGACAAAAACACTCAAAATTTGATGGAATAATTAATTGGCCAATATTTCTCGCACCACCGCCTGTATAATGTATGTAATATTTTGTTCAGTGAATATTCGGAACGAGCATAATATAGCATAGTGCTTGGCCTTTACAATTTACCACGTGATTATTTATTACAGCCAATAGCCTGGGGACGAGGAGCAGTTTATTATGTGCGTTTATTTAGGTACGTGAACGTGATATTATTTCAAACAAGAATATTGAAAAAAATGTACTCAATTACGCACATACACGCTGGACATGTATTAATACCTGAATTCTGGACATAACGACATTGTTGTGATAAGTACAATATGTGCGTGCATTCGCACATCCACCGTATTCGAAAAAAACATGTCTTAACTATTTCAATAACTACTTATAGATCGACTGTCGTTGAAAACCAAAAATAATATTTTTATACAGGTAAAATAACATGGGTAGGTAGATATTCATATTATTTTTTCTAAAACTATTTACACTATGACATAAAATCTTAAATATTGATCAGGGTGATTCTTTTAAAGGTAAACATATCCGGTAGTTACTCAGCTAAAATCTACTACACCAATCTAAATTTATAATACTTATAACTATATAGGTTTTTCTGAATATTTTAATAATTTGTAAAATTGCATTTGGAGTATAAATCTAGATTTATTAGATTTATCTTACATTATTTAAATTTTTAGTGAATTTACTGTAACTATTATAAAAAAAAAAAAAAAAGGGAAAAAAGTAATAATTAAATTGCTTATATTTTATTATGCTTTAACAAAATTATTTAAATAATGTGTGCCTTCCAAAACCGCTAAATATTTTTAAGAAAATGAGTAAAGAAATACTTTGTATATCAATAATATAATTATTATCATTAGTCTTATAAAATAAAAATATATAATGTAATTAAATGTCTATATACAAAACATATTTTAAAATTCTGGGAAAATTTGAGTACTATAATATATTTATTGGTAAAATGATTTTCAATCTATACATATTGTTATTGCATAACAAAACAATTATAGAACAGATGATGCGTGATATCGAGTTGGAAAAAGAAAATAATCACTTCATTTAATTACACAATGTAAACCGTTTCATAAATTTGTTGAACAAATATATTACTTAAATATATTATATAGTATTATGTATTATAATAATTATAATCATTACGGCAAATCATGTATTATGATCAGTGATCACAATATTTTTTAAACCACGGTCATTATAATTCGGTTTTAATAAACTTTACTTTTATGTGCCAATTAAAATATTTTATCGTTAAGTCCGTTGTTGTAAAAAAAAAAACTTAATAACAAAATAATATGTACCTACGTTTGAAAATTAACACTGCATTTTAAACAATGTGAGTCCGTGGTTAATTGATGAACGAGAATAGAATGCAAACGCCCCCGACATGTGTAATTAATTCACACCTCCAACACTATAATGCATGTGCACTAAAATGTACAATGTACTAATAACTTATAATCAATAGCATTACAGTCGGTTGGTAGGTACAGCATACTAGATAACTGCAGTTAAGGACAGTGCTTATTTTTAAGAGCGGTTTCCAAATCTAGATATCTTTATATATTAAAATCGATAGTGGACATCAAGTTGAGTAAATTGTACATTGTACATCTACTTACAAATATAATTTCTATAGTTAATATTTTAAAACAAAATAAATAAGAAATATATTTCAAAAAGTGTTCATCAGTTTCTATTAATACTCAATACTTATTATTTATTAGTTATTGAACAATATATAACAAGGTAGGTAGTACCTGTCTGAAATATGTATTAAACTTATTCTGTATTTTTTTTATTAATAGATGACATTTTAGGAAATAGAAAGTAGATAAAAGTGTTAACTGTAGATTTGTAAACAGGTAACCTTAACATTTCATTTATGATAAATTTGTATCACACAAAACAAACATATTTGCATACTCCTAAAAACTAATTTATTTGGGTGAGTATACTAAACATACATCATATTTTAATTTTAAACACAATTTAATGAATAATTATTTAAAAGACAGAATATTTTATACTTTTAAATTAATCATTAATTTGATAAATTATTATTATTATTATTGTTATTTAGTACCTATTTATTCATTTGTAATAAAAAAAAATAGAATAGCTTATTAAACAATGAACCCCGATAGTGAATTTAATTTAAAATTTGTTTTGAATATCTTTTATAGTAAAATGAATAGATCACAAAATAGTTTACTTATGATGATGTCTTATCGTGGAAAATTATAATTTTTCAGGAATAGCTATGCCACTAATTAGCTCTAAACCTCTGAAATTAGTTTAAAAAATCTGATTATTATTGTTACTCAGCAAAAATATTCATAAAAAAAATTAGCCTGGTTATCAAGATCAGGTTAGATAATAGTTTGTTAATAGTGATCCAACCATCTGAATATTTATAATTTTTATCCTTTGTTTATTAGTATACCAACGTATTATTTTATCGTCCCGAATTGAAATTTAAAATTGTAATTAGGATAATAAAAATATATGTTAAAAATAAAAATAAATAACTAATAATTATACTTAATAACTCATAAATCATAATAATATTATACGACCTACACAAACAATATTATTTTTTTTTCCTCTGTGCCGTGTGGCTATATTCGTCGATTTTACCTATAAAATTAAGTTTTGTATTAAATTAGCTTACGAATCTGATTAGTGTACCTATATTGCAGACGACTTGTGTTCTAAAGTGCATGCATTTCTTGCATAGTTCTGGTAATATACCCAATAGTAGTAGGTGTTATTATGTGTATACTGTATAGTGCAACTTTCAAACATTTTATATCGACTCTTGACAACGTCTGATTTTCGCAACGTTATAATATTGCAATTATTAATCAACTCGTTGAATTTCGATATTTTGGCCTCGGGTTCGGTCGTCGATAAATCATTCGGAGAAAAATCGTACACCGTCGTTATATAGGTGACTTTCCGCATACCTATTGATATTTAATATTAATACATTTTTATGCAAACGGGCACACTACGTCAAACCATTGCAGACCATGTGTATAATATAATATATAGGTGGATACATCATCGTATATGTATAATATTATATTATAATATAGTGCGACCGGACGACAAGCAGTGCACTGCACACATTTCGCAATATTAAAATATAATACAAGTATGAACTATATCTTCGGACCGCGTCTGATAAATTATAATCGTATATCATATTATAATGCAACGCTGCAAGAAAATGCCACGGTTATACTTGTCCGGTATACGATGTAGGTACATATGAGAAATCATTTCCGGTATGAAAAGTTGCACTGGCACCGCATGATCCATGCGTGAACAGGCGTTCGGAAATAATATGTTCATTATCTCCATTCTCCGCGCAATAAACAATAAAATATGTAACGCGTCCAATATGTCGGCAATAATAATAAAAAAAAAGGCGACGCGAAATCACACATGCAACACAATAATATAATATTGTATTTCGTCGGACATTATACATAATACGCTTTGTGGAAAATCACCGACTCGAATTTGAGTGTGACATATTATCAATGCTATGCATTAACTACATACAAATACGTATCATTTTACCTTATATAAATAAAAATAATTTAAATTATCTATTTATCTATTTATTTAAATAAAATAGTTATATGGGATAAATTATACCTAGAAAATTTTTGGTGACAATATTTTCATCATGTGTAGAGCTGTTAATTTTTCCAAGCTGTATAGCCAAATAGCTATTATTTATTCTATTTTATTTATATGTTCTCTTTCGTGTTTAACTGTACTTAGTTATTTTGCCGTTTATTTTTCATTATCTATAAACACAAATGAGTATACTCGATTATAATCGTATTTGTTACACGACCAATTTTTACGAGTGAAATAACTTAAACTTATATAATATTATGTATGTACTTATTACTTACTATTATATTTATAGAAAAAATACAAATTTTTAATTATCTGTAGATAAATGTGGTCATATTTTATTATCGATTATTGGGATAAATATTTTGAGCGTTATCTAATATTAATACTTGTCTAGAAAAATGTCAATGAATTATCTATTATCTTGTATATAGATAAATTGAGGGTTACCTTTGTACAACACTAAACATTATGTGTTTCAAATGAGTACGTTGTGAGCGTATAATATACATAATTATATAAAAAAAAGCTAAAAATCTGACCGACTACATAGTTTTTATTATAATGGAATTAATGGATAATCGGATTTAAATGATTTCATAGTAAATATAGTAACCACCACCCAAGTAAGATGCCTGCACGGGTTAGGCGATATGACTGCACACAATGTATATAGCCACATAGGTGACAAAAATGAAATAAAAAATACAGCAGTACACAATATTCAATTATACGATATATGATATTCTTGTACGGTTGAACGGGTCTTAAAAAACCAAGATTTCTTATAAATTGGGAAAATTACTTACTAACTACAGTAGAACCTCATTAATTCGGACCTCATTAGTCCGGACTTCGCTTAATCCGGACAGCCATTTATAATACATAAATTACGCTAGTTTATGTCATAGATTAAAATAAACGAGAAAACGAATTCTAAAAATATCCTATATGTATTATGTATCATGTATTTTTAGGTTAAATATTGTAAGACATACATATGTATTTATATTTAGTTTGAATAGTAAATTAATATCCAATATATTTTTTTTTAAATTTATAATTTACGATTTTTGGTTATTTTGTTTAATCCGGACTTTCAATAATTCGGACAACCTAGAGCCCCATATAGTCCGGATTAATGAGGTTCTACTGTATAACTTTTAAAAAATCGTCTTACACAAATCGATTCTTTTAATATTTAACAAACATTATCTCAAACAGTAACTGGGAGTTGATGTTATTGAAAATATTTTGCATACGATACGTTCAAAAATGTTGTTTTATAACGAATTCGTATATTATAGGTATGTAAAAAAAATATATATATAATATATATTCAAAACCGTTAATGAACAGGTTATCTATAAGAGGTCTCGCCAGTGTTTACATATTTTGTATTTCCAACGGAAAATTTTTCGTATAACAATATTTCTGATTAAAATTTAAAATTGCTCTAATAACAACCCCTTGTATAGTTGTACGGTATGTGTGTTGTATTATTTTCGTTTTCGCACACTCGATCGTTTGTAATTGTAATGACGTTTTCCCTAATTACTCGTGCGCGGTTCTCGGCCTCTCAGGCACCTATCGTTTATTTTTCTCAACAACTAGAGTGCATGCACAACGTACCGCGACGGCGGCCCGTAGCCGATAAATCATCGCTGTAGAGTGTAGATATTAGTTGTAATTTAAAATAACCAAACGAAACCAGTCCGCTAGTTAATTGGTCATGTATATAATATATATAATATATATACATAAAAGTGTACACGGAGACCCAGGTATATATGCTCGTACAGGTGTCTGACTGCGTGAGAACACACAGTCTCCGCGCGAGTGTTATTTTAACGACCTGTTGGGTGTTGTATTGAAATTGAAAATAATCAATACAACATCGGATCGTGTAGTATTATGCACTGTCATAAACCATGCTGCAGTGCTCGACGCTGTTGCATATTATGCAGTTGACGCGCGGGAAATGCGCTTCCAACGCATTTTTAAGCTCGTGTCCCGTTGTGTGTTTTTATGTGTGTGTGTGTGTGTGTGTGTGTGTGTGTGTGTGTGTGTGTGTGCATATTGCAATATATATACTCGTGATATTAAAATCACCCTCTTAAATCAAATTGTTTTCTTGAACGTTGAAATCGCCACAACCACTGCTAAAACGTATGATTAAAATTCAACACCGGTTATAATATATAATATAGGCAATACACGGTTAAAATATAATTTCAATATAATTAGATATGAAATTAATTTAATAAAATAGTCAAATCTAATATCTTCATGAATATTTACTGCAGTAAGTTGTATTAAAGTATATTTAAACTCATAAAAAATTGGTACTATATTAATACTCAAATGGTCAGATCATACATAGTATGTGTAGGTACATTGTGCATAAACAACGATTTAGTTCAAGAATCAAGATATTGTGGCCATGCATAATAATTATTAAGGTAGGTACCTAAGAATTGATATTATTATTACATTTATAACATAAAATACTAATAAATAGTATCTATACAACACGTATAAATTTAAGCTATTAACTTTTTTTCGTAGTAATATTGTATACATTGAACTATGAGAAATAAGTAAAAGAAAGCTCAAAAACAAATATTTAAATAATCAATACCGGCCGTATCTACATTTATATCGGTATACTGTTTGCAATTACTCTTATACGCTATTTTTTCAAACGAATAAATACATTTTTTTAGTTTAACATATGTTTATACAAGCATATTTCACACTGTGAAGCTTACTTGAACTAATTAAATTATGTTAAAACACCGAGGTCACAACTCACAACTCTCATTTTACCAACCGACTAATTATTGTTCTACATCGCGATTGTTAGAAGGTTGTATCTAGTTTTAAAATGTTGCAATGCATAATAAATTATAAATATTTTCAATATAGGTACTTTATAATCAATAAATTACATGAAACATGTTAGCACTCGATAATAACTTGTATATGAGTGCTTGTCGGTTATTTTTCACACTATATTATATTATAATTTTATGATAAATGCACTCGAAGAACCCAACAGTTAACTTTTAAAGTTTCATAATTATAAATGTTTTAATAATTAAATTAGTAACAAACCTGTTAAATATTTTCAAACAACCTGCAGGTATAAAACACCTATATATAACATGATACAATTTAATATATTGATATTATTAATTAAATAAATAAGTTTTGCCAGGCAACAAACAAAAGTGAGCCGAACCAAGTGACCAAGTGAATTAAATACACATAATTTCTACTTTCTATAAAGAATTAAAATTTTCGATACTACATTGTCAAAAGACAAAATTTAGATGAATACTTATAATACATATACATACCACTAAAAGTCTAAACATTATAACAACCTAATAGGTTGAACCTATAATTTTAATTTAAAAATAATATGCATTATATATTTATATTTATTTAAATAATAACTCATAACTAAAAAGTATAATACAATTATTATAATTGATAGGTATACGTAAGACAATCGTTTCTGATGAAATAGTAAAGATTTCAACTGAAGAAATCTGATAATTCACGTTCCGTTTAAACACTTCCCTTCTAAAATAATTGACAAGTTGTTTCTTTCAAAGCATATCTGCCTACGAACATACCAATAGATGCAATTTAAATTCCATAACCTACTAATTTTTATAGACATTTTGTCAACGTATCAATATATTGATTGTTTTCAATTAGGTATTACACTAGATACCCAGGAAAAATATACTGCTCGTATACAGAAAAATGCAGACTTTTAACGTTTAAATTATATATACCTGAAAAATTTGTAATAAACTTACTTTTATTTATGTAAACACTAAACAGTGATCAATATTTTATTTATTTTTAAAACGTATGTTCACAATCTGTATGAAAAATACTATAAGTAATAAACACAATACAATTTACAGGGCTTGACGGCTTGAGTGAAAGTTTTTATTATATTTTTGTTTCCCTCAACTAATATATGTTTAGAAGATCGCGTGGATAATTACGCTTTAAGCAGCGGGTAAAATTACCCAAGATATTGAGAGAAGTTAGACTTGATATTATGGGATTTGGGTGGGCTGAAGTGTTGAAATGGAATTTTTTATAGTAAGTGGGAGCGAGTCTTAAAGTAGGGATTTTTAAATCTTTATAAGAAGTTTTGTTCCTATAACGTACCACGAAGATTTGATTAATAAACGTAAGTTTATAGACTAAGAAAATTTAAACAGTTTAAAATTAGAGACTTTGGTCGATCCACAGATTTGGATACCATGAGGCATAAATCATCGCAGGATGAACATTAGTTGTAAAAAAAAAATGTTATTATTGAGTGAGATGTTGGAGCGAAGAAAGAGTCTTAAACTAAAAAGTTTTAATTTTAGGGAAATTTCTTTTTTTTTCTAATATGAGTTTTCCAACCTAGGCCTTTATTGAGATAAACGCCTAACTATTTAACTGAGCCGACAATGGGAATTATTTTATTATCGATATTAGTGGAGGACTGGCTAGGGCACAACATATTTTTGTGAACAATAATTTCGTGCTGCCATCTAGTTTTTGGTTTGAAGACATGCAGATTTTTATATTAAAAAATTACATTATCTTCATTTATAGATGGCGTACAAAACACGTTATGATAAACAATATAACTGGTCACTTTATTTTGTACTTATGCTGTATAATTTATTTATTACGCAATACGCACGTATAATAATGAAATAATTGTATGAAATCTTTATATTCTCTGGATATATAAAATTACAATATAGTGACGTTTAAAAATCACAATAATGAATGTAGAAATCAAAAGTCTTTATTTGTCATTAATAATAATTAATGACAAGCCATTAAAGATATATGAGTAATGTATTTTAAGAATATTGTAATAAACGTAGTAATATGAAGGTTTAATATCATAAGCTTCAATTTAATTAATTTTAAAGACCATTTTAATTAAAAATAGATCTATATACTATTTTATAATTGTTGATTGATAATAAGACGTCGTATTAAGTACAATAACAACATAATGTCGTCCTTAACGTCCAAAACAAATAGGTTGTAATTGAAAAAAATTAATTTAATTTTTAATTCGTACTTATATATAATAATCCAAAGTAAATATAGATGCGAATGTATGGAAATACATTATACGCAATATTGTAATAGGCGATATATTGTCATTAAAAATTAAAATAATTAAAGTAACTATAATGGCTTAATAGTTAATTATGTAATTAACCGCCGTTACATATCTATTATTTTGATTAACTTGTTTTATATTTTGTCGTTAATTTTTATTATCATTGTTACACGTAATTATTACTATTATATCATTTTTTTTATTATTATTAAATTTAATATTAATATAATTCAACGAAACCCGAACGCTATTCAAAATCAAATGTTTATGGTTAACATAACTTCTATTATGAAAACGAGTGAAATAAAATTGATATAAAATTATAATAAACTTAAACCTAATTATTATATGCAATCAATCACAAAAACTAATATCAATTTCATACTACGCAATGACTTCTGTTCAAATTTTTAAATATATGCAAATACGTATGTGTGTTTTCAGAAACCAATTAACAAAATATATTTAAATAATACACGTAATTAATATAACTAATTAAATTTTAAAAATATATATTTTAATTTTAAAATTGTATATGTTACATGTGAATATTATACTTCGTCCATGGCGACGGCATATTATTATGTTATTACTTATTTAGTTATTTATAATGTCGTTTCTTTAGTTTTTGCAATTTAGATTCAACAAATAATAAATGGCGTAGGTAATAGGTATATTAATACTATATATGTCCATAATTACCTAAGTTTAAGTATTATAGACACTTATGGTCGTTTAATATTTTTGAACTTAAACATTTGCTTAGTCGATATTTAAGCAAACCACTCATAAATAATAGCAATAGTAATTATTTAAAATAACCAAACACAATATATGGGATGGAACTCTTTCGGGACAAAATATACCTTTCCTTTTTCAACCGGTGTACATTTTCAGGCTTTCTGTAAAAAAAATTTTAAAAATTTTCAGCACACACTATTTTGGTCACAAAAGTAAAATTATATAACTAATTTATCATCAAAATGATATCTACGATTTTGAATCCAAACATTTATCGTTTGATATAAGATTATCATCTCCTCATAAAATATTATACCTGCATATTATGATACATAGAGGATTTTCTGTTGTTTGTTGATATTGTCATTTAGGTATTTGTATACTACGGGTTGTGTAATATGTGTGTGCGTAGGTACTCGTATTAAAAATTCACTGGCATTTATTTTAATAATTTATTGTAAGTACTTATAATAAGCATATAAATTTAAAATTTATTTTTAATTTATTTTGCATCTTTTTAATGATGAAGTAATTTTACATAAGTAACCAAAATAGTGCACTGGCTAAAAAAAGGTTATTATAGAATAACCGAAAAATTACATTGGTCGAAAATAGAAAGGTAGAAAAAGAGAAATGGTTCCGTCCCAACATATAGGACCAACGGGCCACGGCCTATAATATTATTATAAATTATAAAATACAAAATAATAGTGGCCTTAAATTGCCTACCTAACGCGCCGTTCGTTAATATGTAATACTTTGTCATAAATACCGGTCATTTGGTAAGTGTCATACTATAACACCTCAAATACCTCTAGGCTTCAGACCCACTTACGTATTTATTTTGACAACTGATTTAGATATGTAAGTATAATGAATGCCAAAGATGGACATTATAGCTATAACTTTTATGTTTGACTTTTTTATTAATAACTCAACTAGTTTATTTATATTGTAATAACTTTTCCAAATGGTTTAAAAACAAAAATTAATCTGTTAAATTTAAATTTAAAATTATTTTAATATTTTTTACTTATTCACGCCATATAAATGGTTTTAAATGCAATAAATAATTTCATCGTGTTTTCTTATAACACAACAATAGATAAAAAATACTACATGATAATGTTATCTAAAGGTAAAATTGGAATTAAAAGAATTTTACTAGATAAAACAAAAAAAAAATGTCATCTGGTGTCTCGGGTAATACCTATAAAATAAAATATTCTAAAAATATAAAATTGATAAAAAATAACCCACGTAGAAAATATGAGTGAATTTTAATGATTATCATAAAGTCGATCACTTATCATTATTTACAACTATTTTAATAAAACAATTTTAGTCAATAATTTGTATCCGTCATATTATATAGACTATTAATAAATTTTGATATTTTTCAGATTTTAATTTCAGCCGTCCCGTAACAATAAAGACTTTTAAATAATTATCGAACTACACTAGTTACAGTACTACCCAGTATATATGACAGAAATGAATCAATGAACTAAAATAAACAGTGTTAGCATTCTATTTTTATTTTTATTTTCAATGCCTGAAATAATATTTTATTAATATAATAATACAATTTTATCAATATTTACATCATTGTAATATCAGTTTCGTTAACGGTATTTAATATCGACAATACTAAGTACTGACTGTATGTTGTGTTTTTGTCGAATAAACTAGGAACATAAAAATTTAGACGTGTTACTTGCCAATGTACTGATTGACGAATAAGTGATAATAATTCTGATAACTAACTTTTATTAAATCATCATGCATCAATAATCATAATCAATCATATTATGCATCTGGATTGATTTATATAATATAATTTATTTGTTATACATTACCTCTTTGACTCTTTCACACATCATTGAGTTTTGAAATAAAATGTTTATAAAAACAAAAATTTTAAAATACAATAATTATTCACAATTATATTTATGTTTACGAATAAAAATGATCCCTTCCTTTTATCACCTGTCCTGTGCATATAATGATAATGTTAAAAAAAAATGTTAAATCAAAATAGATTAGAAAATACAATATCGTTATAATAAACTTAAACTATATATCTAGTAGGTAACAAATGTTTTTATCATTTTCTATTAGTACTTACACAATGTACATGACTTCAAGTAGCCAACAATCATAATAACGCATTCTAATACTTATTACACTCCTATATGAATTCTTACTAATAACTATTTTAACAATAGTTTTTGATTGTTTTTATTTCAACTAATTATTTTTGCATCCATCAACACAAACGTTTAGCTGTCTACGTTACTTTAAGATAATATAATAATTAATTATTATTAAGACTATACAAATTAAAAAGAGTATTTTTTATGACGTGATTAGGTTCGATCATACCGTTCTATCGGAAAAGGGGATTTTTCCTGAAAATATAAAAACGTTATTAATATATTTTGTTGAAATTATAACTAATTTGCAAGATTTAAAATACTAACTATACTAGACCCGATGCTTATCAACCACCATATTATGGTGATCGTGACGAATATCAGCTGATTATTTTACATTTTTTAGTAAAACAAATTTATATTTATCGGTATGCCAGAAAGCTGTTTAATTCGGCCACACGCTCAACATAGGAAATACACGTTTAATATAACCAAATGTGTTCTGTTACCTTTAATTATTTAGAGTGAATTGACCTATTATAAAAGTTAAAGCGAAGAATTTAATTTAGAACAACTTGTAAGGTATATTATTAATATTTTGATTATATCGTATGTGACGTACAACACGTAAGGTGACAATAGTATGGCACGGATACATCAAAATTGTATACAAATAAACAATCTACACTTTTTTTCCCGTGACGTGATAACATATATACATATGATATAGCACGCGCGCTCACGTGACGTGACAATATAGACTGTTCCCGGTTTAAAACATTTAAGATTTTTTTTTGTTTTTGTAAATGATAACGTATATAAATTAAAAATTTGAACAAGTAATTTTCAAATTATTAAACTTTGTGTACCTACAAATTCGAAAAAATGCATTATTATAAAGATTAAAACGGAGATTATAGCGTGCTTGCTAAATCCTGTGACATGTATTATTATTACACGTGCACATTTTTTTATGCAGTTATTTTTAATATTGTATAAATATTTAGTTATTTTACACATTGTATATATGTATGTATTACTATGCATTTTTTTATCATATACGATGAATCTCGTACCATGTAATAGTCTATCCGTGACGCCGTACTATCATATTTTTATGATACCTAGTATGTACATTGTACAACCTACTTAATGATTTTAAAAATTAATTGATATTGAAAAAATGAACCAAATAGAATTACATACTTCACAACACCTGTACAATGAAAGTGGTCTTGGATAAAGCATAAGCACGTTTTACAATTTTTTTTTTTCATTAAAAAAAAACATAATAGCGAATCCATGACGCTGTACTATTATATTTTTTTATGATACGTAATGTTTTAAAAATTAATGGATACTAGCAAAATGAACCGAGTAAAAATAAAATATAAGAAACTAATTAATCAAACTTATTGGAGTAATAGTACTTTCAATAAATTACTATGATTTTCATTTCATATAATTT
Organism: Rhopalosiphum padi; assembly: GCF_020882245.1. Taxonomy (NCBI): domain Eukaryota; kingdom Metazoa; phylum Arthropoda; class Insecta; order Hemiptera; family Aphididae; genus Rhopalosiphum; species Rhopalosiphum padi. Next base: position 36,200,234 of record NC_083597.1, read on the forward strand.
ATCAATTACTCACATAGTTATGAAAAATAATTTATCATATGAAATAAAAGAAAATTATTCGTCGTTATATACATAATCATTTATGCCTAAACGAAAGACAATGTAAATTACAATTTTTAATGTTAGATAAAGTTATAAATTATATCAATAAGAATTAATTTATCATACAAAAATAACTAAAGTATTAGTGATTTAACAACTCTTAAATTTATTGTACGATCCTTAACAATTATCAAAATTTTAAAAACATTAGACTTTCAAAATATATGAATTAGATGTTTGTTGATATTCGCAACAATGTATTAAGGATTGCAATGTTATTATATACTAAAAGATGATCGGTTATTTACCAAACATATTAACCAAATATTATGTTTTACCTCGTAACTATCCTACTTTTATGCATATTAAATATTAATATATTTTGTTCATAAAAACGAAAAGTTATTGAATATTAGCCATATTTTTAGATTATGTATTATTATCCTACATCGTTTATAATTATTTGAATTTTATATATGTTTTAAGAGGCCACCACACCAACATTCATTTTCTCTGTCTATCTCTCATATAATATAGGAACAAATATATTCCATATTTCCACGATTGCGACTCATTGGTTCAGTTTAAGGCAAAGGCACCTATTATATATTTTATAAAGAAGAATATTTGTTGTGCATTGATCAGTAAGATTTTTAATATTTACATTTTTTTAATAAAATTATTAATGGTTAAAAATAATGAAAATAATTTTAAATTAAAACATGTTTATATTTATAAAAAATGTAAATATTAAAAATCTAACTGGTTAATACACAGGAATTATCTACTTTGTAAAATATATAATAATTATCTTTGTCCTAAACTGAACTAGAGAGTCATATAATCACAAAAATACGGAATATCTTTGTTCTTATATTATGTGGGAGACAGACAGAAAAAACAATTGTTGGTGTAGCGGCCCAATTAACAAATAACAATAATATACTACATACCTATTAATTGGACGAGTTAAGTATAAATTATTAGAATCAGAGAAGGATGTGAATAAAATCATCTGACATCGTACAGCAATTAAAATGTGTACCGTCTATTGATCAAATCATCGTAGATATGACAGTGAAAGATCGTATATATCTAACTTTTATACATTTCTTCGAGCATTGATTAAATTATATTTTATTAAAAATCTATGATTTTATACCTCGAGCAATTAATTAGACTATATATAAGAAATGTTATTATAAATCATTGTTTTCCAAACCAATAAGTGTATTTATTTTTGAACTATTTACTATATAGTAATTTTGTATATGTTTTATACTGCAATATTATCTTGAATAATTTCTACGAAAACTAATAGATTAAAATATTCAGAAAATAATTTTAAGTATTGAATAAAAATATTTTATATTTTTTTTTAATTATCTTTATTAGGTATTTATAAAATCGCTTAACAATATTGTAAAATCTGCCTACGTGTATATTGTACGCATAAAATCAAAAACTAACAGTAAAGTTCTGAAAAATGGTGCAAAGCATTCTTGCTATTAAATAAAATATATCATCTCGGAAGAAAATCACCCTATATAATATATTATTATACGTTCACATTGATTTATTATTTAATTATTTGACACGTTATATTAAATTGTATTATTATGAATTTTTTATTATATATATATTATACAAGAATAAGACTCTCCGAACATGTAACATAATAGCCTATCCATGACGCCGTACTATCACATTTTTAAAATATTTATTTAGACTATTTGGTACTTAGTAGTTTGTGGTATCTACTGTTTTTAAAAATGAATTTATACTAGAACATTAAATCAAAATATAGAATATAACATATCTTCAACACCTACAGCGTGAAAATGGTTTTGGATAAAATAGAAACCCGTTTCACCGTTTTTTTTTTCAATTAAAAAAAGACAAACCACTGATGAATTGTCAATATGCGCACTTATTTTTATTATTACTATTTCTATGCGTCAGTCAGCAGATAAGTAATTTGAATTAAAATATATATGCTGCGTGTGATATTTAAAACTAATTAAGTAATATTATACTATTGAGTTAGTATCAGGTCATTATTATTTCCTATTATAATACCACACTAAGATTAAGCAAATAACATACTTTAGCTCTTTTTTTAAACATATACTTAATATTTTAAATTCACCAATTTTGAGTTGTCAACATAGCAAATTTATTTTCATTAGAAACAAAAGATTTTTGTGTTTTTAACTTTAATATTATAGCGAATTTACCTTTTATCAAACTTACAAATAAAAACATTATTTTTTAACTCTCGTCGGTTTCTACGATATTTTAATTTTTAAGCAATTATAATTTATGGACATTTTTATATTTTAGTTTTACACATATTTTCATTAATCGCTTATAAATTAAAATATCGTAAAATACCTCAAATAACAGATAATGGTCTTACCTGTAATGAGATTGATAATAGATCAATCCGCTTTAATATTAAAGTCAGAAACACAAAATCGACTGAAAGCAAATTTGATGTGTTGTACGTTTTTTAAGCCGGAAATAACACTTGCGGGTGTAGCATCCTCTTTAATAATTAATTTCTACTCGAAGTGCAAATTCATTAAAAACATAGGCGTGCGCACAGGGGGTTCCGGGTGTGCCTGGGCACCCCCACCGACTTGTAATTGGGGCCCTAAAATTTAAGTCCTATAGCATATATATGGGTCCGTATTTTAACTAATGTTACTAGAATAAAATTATAAAAATGATATTTTTTCTAAAATATGTTGTAAAAAAGTTATGTTTTGAGATAAAAAAAATAATACAACTTAAAATATTTTAAATTTGCATGGTAAAACTTATTATGATTATAACAGCTAGATGTTAAGTACAAAACAATAATTGACTACAAAAGTAAAAATAATAAATAAAATATATTGCAATTATCTTGAAAATAGATTTTAGATCCAACTATCTAATGAAATATTATATAACTTGGTACTAGTAATACTAATGATTAATATGTATTACGTGATATAATTTAAGTAATGTTTATTCAGTCATTATAATTTATTAAAATATGTACATGTCTTGTTAAAAGAGGGCACAAATTCAGAAAAGGGCCCGAAAAAATTGTAAGTACCCCCCGAAATTCAGGTCTGCGCACGCCTATGATTAAAAATTAATATATTTTCATCTATAGCCTATAGGTATATGTAAGAATGGTACCTAATTTCAAATACATTATACATATATCAATAACGGTAATTAATAATAATGGATAAATATAAAAATGTTATAGTTTTACATAATAAAAAACCGAAACCATATGACCAATATTATCGATACGAACAAAAAATATAAATAAATAACGTAAATATTAGGACGCCAGGAAATAGAGCAAAAATGTAAAAAATCACATTTTTTTTTATTATTTCCGTTATTTACACCGGCGGATTGCATAGCAAATAATGTTTAGCTTTCTCTATTGATTCTATTTTATTTCTCGTGAACTTCATAAGAAAATGCAAATCCTTGATCATATTATACTATTATAATGGTTATTACTCATTTATCGAAAACAATTTAAAAATACACATCGATTTGTCAACAGAAAATGAAATATTTTTGCAGTTTATATTTGTACATTGTACATCAGTATTATTGTCACATCTGTCAACAACTTATATATTATTGTTTATTAAATACTACTGACTCAGTCCACAGGCATTATTGTGTATTTTTATTTTTATTGATCGCCAATTAAAACATAACATCCTAATTAATAATTACAATATTATTTTAGTATATTACCTACCTATACAGCATGCCTTCACTTGTGGCAGGATACCTATCTAATAGTTTCAGTGTGTACTACATGACTACATTAATACATTTTACACGAAACAAAGGGTGGACGATAATATGTTTACTTATAAATTATAACTCATTACCGTTACCGTCAATATGTATTTATATTATTATGGATAAAATATGTTTTCGATTTTTTCTGGCATGTTTATCTCACACTGTTAATTAATTTTCGATACACACTGGGTTTATTATTGTTTTTTAAAAAAGACAGTACTACTTACCTGTCTCTATTACAATGTATATTTCACAGCAAACTGAGCATTATTTTCAAACCACAAAAATCTGCCGTCTCTCGAACATCAACCACTCTTTGCAATATCTATTCCAAGAAATCTCACTACATAGAAGGCTGTAAAGAAATTGGCCAATAGGCGCCTTAAACCAATAATAATTGTGTTACCAATTAATTTTTGTAAACAATATAACCAAGGTAGTTTCGTCTCAGTCTAATCTACCGCAGTCCATGTACCTACAATTTTACTTTTCACATTTATGTTTAAATTAATTATAATATTATACGCAAATTACAAAAATAAGTATATATTATACCGTATATGTGCCGAAATGAGCATATCATGAGAATTGCAACCGCGGTAGATTAATCTACCGTGATTACAACTATGATTGTTTAAGAAATAAAAATATAGTTACCCTTACGTTTGGCGATGCTTTCATAGCGAAACGACGAATTATAAATCGCTTGTTTTTAAATAACACTGCGTGTATTTAAATGGCGAAAATGGAAGCATATTTATAATATTACGATTGCGCCATTAAATTTCTCCGACATCAACTAGAGTATCGAAAATAAATGACGACAAAAAATTTCGAATCAAAAACAGCGTATTTTACACAAATTATTATTATTACAATACCTACAAGAATCGTTCCGTTTTCTTTGTCAAGCAAGTTGGCGGTTCTCTGGTCTATGAGCAACAATTGGAACCCCTTTTTAATATTGATATTGATACTGCATGTAAATAAAAAAAAATGTAACGGAATTATATTTGTTCTTGATGGGACCCCCCTCTTAACACACATACAACTAAACAAAATACCGGGATACGACCGTCGACTATAGTAACTGTTGTAGGCAAGTATAAACGTGTCTAGTAAAGCTCTACGGGAAATTGTCGAAAACTTAAAATCAAACAGACTGATACTTTATCGTGCAATAGTATATATTAACTATTATGTTTAGCAACGGATTAAGGGGAATAGGTACCGAGACAATAGATCCTTGTGCATATTTTTTCGTTTGTATTCGCACGTGTAACCTCCTCTATTAATTTATCATCGACAGTCGTACGACTATTGTTTTGTTTTTTTATTTTTATTTTTTACGCCTTAAAAATTTCAAATCGTAAATGACCTGCAAACCGTGAACAATTGCGATTCGTTTCGGTCAGCAAAAAATACGTGGCCAACACAAGCTTGCATAGCTTTCCTCGTTTCAGATACGCTTAAGTCTCGAGTGAAATCATAAATACATCGCAAAACCGTATAAATTGATAATATATTATTATTATTATACCGGTTGTACCGCACACACGCTCGTCGACTGCTTTTCAATATATTCATAACTAGACCAACAATATTAATGTAATCGTGTGACTAGTTGATTATTTTGAATTTCATTTTATCAAAATTATCATCGTGGAAAACGATTTGAAACGTTTTATTTTTTTTTCGCTATTAGGACATTAAGATACAAAAATAATCATCCACAGTTTCATAGGTATTTTTACAAGTTTATTTTATAGAAAAATCAAATAAGTAGGTACCTAAAAAAAAAAAAGAATGATAATAGATTCATAAAAAAGCGAATAATATTATAAATCCAACACAATACTTAATAATACAAAAATTAATAGTTAACAAAATTAGTCTTAAGTATAAATCATATAAAATGTATAAAAAAAAAAATAGGGCACTTACCATATTTCTAACCTGTTTACCGTTACAAAAAAATTCATAATATAGACGTATACAAAATAATAAAACGAAATTTTGTTGGTAGTTTGTAAATAATATAAATCAAGGAAAATGCCCATTATTAACACAAAAATACAATAATAAACATTGTACATGGTCAGATCGATCTAAATCAGTCAGATGAAGTATATATTTAAATACATATATTATATATATACATATATATAACATAAAATTATTGTCATGGAAAAATAGTGATTTTTTTTAAGTAAATCTAGTGGTGCATAAGATGAAGACCCGTAGCGATTAAACAGTCGATATGTAATATTCAAAATCCTAAGACTTGATTTCGTGAGCAAATTCATAAAACATGAATCACCTACACTCTTATTGTACTATTTTTATCATTTTCCCAACAGTGTGGAATTCGTTTAACAATATTTCGTTCCGACATATTACAAAATATGGTAGTTAACTGACAACTAATTTTAACCATCATATAAAAATACAAACCTAACATATAACAAAGCACATGTAAAAAAAATTTTACAAAAAATAAAACATGTACACCTGAAAATACAACAAACATTTGGAAGACACTAGTTGTACATACATTTTTAAAAACGAGAGTATAATTTGAATGCTGTAGTTTAAGTAAAAATTCAATAATCACATGTTCATAAGGCACTTTGGAAGCTCACAGTGAGGTATATCCGTAAAAAATATATAATAAAACATTGATACAAAAAGAAAAAAATATTTTATCACATAGCGTTAAACAATTCATGAGCTTTGAAATTCGTAATTATATAATAATAATAAATTCGCTTAAGTACTAAATCTTATAAAAATAATTAATACTAGAGAATAAACTTATATGTAAGTTTAAATGATTAACATTTATCATTTAGTTTAATATATATTTTAGGAACAAGTGTAGCGGTTAATCCTTAAATACTGCATACATAATATTAATATTATATAAAATAATACGCACACTGTCCTACAATTACATAAGAAAAAAAATACAACTTAACATAAGACACATGCATATAACATTTTACATAAAAACTCAGTTTCAAAAACATCTGGTCATAATGAGGACAACATTATTCATATAAAATTCCAATGCTTAGGAAACAATATTAAGTCATAGTGCTTTAAAATGTTCTTGGACATTATACAATACACACTGGATAAAATTAATAACTGTAAATATAATAAAATCAATAGAATCAACTCGAATTGATATTGAGCCTTAAAATTATTTGTTCAAACGAGTTAGGAAAATAATTGTTTTATTTCATTCAATAAATTGGAAGCTAATACTGAACCCTGATCAATGAAGTTTCCATGAAATCACAACAATGAGCAAATATGAAGGTTTGTTTAATAATAATAATAAAAAAAAATTAAAAATAAAAAAAAGTTTAGAGAGCCTCAACTACTCAAAACTTTTATATTGGATGTTGTGACGCATCTAGGAACTTACTCTAACGCAGTATGATACTTGCGTATGTGCACCCTAAGATTACCACTCTGTTTGGCGCGATATTCGCAATGAGGACAACGATGAACTGGTTCTTTTCCTCCACATTCAAACACTTCATGACGTTTTAATGTACTCTTCCATCGATATCTCTTACCACAATGCTGACAACTGAATGGATTTGCTTGGGTTGTACGCACATATTTGGAGTTTTGTTCAAAGTTTTTCCACCATAAAGAACCTAAAGAAAGAACTATAATAAATAAACATAATCTATTAACACATAAAATCGACTTATGTCAAATGACAAAGTCGTCATAAATACCTTGATCCTGCATGTTTTGTGGTATGTTCATGCCTCCATACTCAGTAAGTTCCATACCTAGAAAAATAATTTTAAATTTTGATTAATATAAAATATTTAATTAATTATTAGCAGTCAATGAATTAAATTAGATTTTTAATGGTAACAAATCCATATAATAAAAACAATGAGTTTTAATTTAAAAAATGATTTTTACCTTCTTCGGGCCGAAAATTTGTCATGCTGATTTGTGAGGATGATAAGTCTACTTTAACAGTTGTGCTTGTTGTACACATTTCACTATGGACATTATTTTCACTTTCACTAGCTTCTTCTTCTGTATCAGTTTTCTCAAGTTTAATATCACTTATTGAGCCACTAGAAGGCCAGTACTTATCTTCTTTATCTCCAATTACTAAACCATTTACTTCGGGCTTTTTCTCAGAATTTTCCTCATCAGCTTGAACATTTGCTGATTCCACCACAGGTTTAGGAATAACTGGAGGAGATGGTATGTTTGCCTTGCCTTCACCAGCTAAACTGGGTGCAGTGGGATTTGGTGTATTGTTAACATCTAAACTATTGGCATTAGTACGACTTGGATTAACTGGTGAAACAACAAGGCTACTAAAGTTCTTTACTGGTTGTACTAATTTACGTCGTTTTGTATTTGGTATAGTAGGTACAATAGGTGTTGGTGGTGGCAGTGGTGGGGCAGTCATAGATGGATCAAAAGCACCATCAGCAACTTTAGGTGTAACAGACTTTTTTGGCAAGCCAGGTGAAATATTTCTTGTTGCATTTTTTCGAGTATCTAGTTTTCGATCAGATCGGCCACTACTTTCAGTCAGTCCTTTAATTTGCAACGATTCTGCAGCTTTCAGGAATGATCCGAGTTGTTCTTGGGTAATATTTACTTCACCGCGGTACATATAGTCCATCATAGACCGCAATTCTTGATATGTTACATCTTTAAGTATAAGCACCGGATATTTGTCGAAATGTTGATTTAACAGCATCTAAAAGTAAAAAAATAAGAGTAAAAATTAGTTAAAAAGGCTTATAGTAATTATGAAACATTTAATAAATAAATTATATTTCAATTTATAAGTATAACCTAAATTAAGAAAATTGATTAAGACCAGTGTTATATTTAAATTGAAAAGATTTTAAAACAACGAAAAAATGTACCTACAAATCTTTGAGTTAAAATTGAATAATTATACTTCCATAAGCTCGCATGAGTTTAATGTAAAATAAGAAAATACCTTCTATAAGAAAAAAACAATTGTCTGAAGTAATCAAAACAACTACCTACTCATTTCATTCAATGCAATGATAAGACTAATTATTATTTAAAGTAATTTACTTAAAATTAAATGTATAGATAAAATGGACTAGCAATGAGTTATGTGATATTTTTTTATTATAGCCTAGCTCTGTGTCCAACACAGTAGGTAGGCTATTATTAAATAATAATTCACATAGTTTGTTACTGGTATCTCATAAAAGAGGTCAAGTTGACAAAGTGTATCAGACAGCTGTCTGAATAATGTCATACACTCAATAGTCTACCGGAACAAGAAAAAAAAGTATGAGCTAATTTCTCCTCACACATACAGGCTAAACAATATATTATATTCTACACATTTATTGCCTATTGTGTGACATATTATTTTCTTTTTTTATTATATTTATAAATTCCTTAAAAAATTGTGTTTAATAGTATAAGAAAAATCAAACCACTATTTAAGTGTTAAATTTGATTTATTCTATTTATTACATATACATTTAATAAATATATAATAGATCTAAGTGAATTTTTAAAATAAATAATTAAAATACTAAATTAGGTAACGAAATAAACATTAAAAAAAAAAAAATTATCTAGGCCACTTTTTTTGTGATGTACCTTCTATTATAATTGACAGTACACTCAAAGTTGGATGTACCAAATCAGTGAATGGAAAATAGAAAGGCAATAATAAGATGAGGCTAAACACAATTATATAATAGTTTCCAACAAGATTTTCACGGTATTTGTTTAATTTAAATCATTCAGTTGAACTAAAAGTAATTCAACAAAGACCTAAATATGAAATATATTATATTTTAAATGCAAGTTCAAAAATGACATATTTATAATATATAATATACATTTTTTTTAAATCAATACCTAACTTAATATAATAACAAAAAATAAATAAATACATAATCTATTATGTACATAATGTACCTATATAAATTATACCAGAATAAAGATTTGTATTGGTATAAATATATTCACTTGTAATATCTCTATGGATAACAAATTATACACAAATAAGGCAATTCTCAATGATTAATAGGTAATAAGCACTCTCTATTCAGTTAATAAAAAATGTAATAGATTATAACAAATACACAAATTGCATACCTTAAAATAAACAACATAAACACTTTATTCATACATAAACATTAAGACAAATTATTATAATTTTTAACATCAAATATATTTTTTTTTATTCCTTTAAATTTAAAAAAAAAATAAGAAATAAAAGAATAAAATATTATTTTGCTACACATTTAGTTTGTACACAAAGTATTTTAAAATATGATAAATAAGCTAAATATTCCCTTATCTCTGAAATATGCTTTAATAAGCGAAAAATAAACTTTTTCTACGAATTATTTTTTAACAAATTGTCAACATATTTGTCAACCACATCACATTATGTAATAACTTTTTGTACTTACTTGGGTAATGATAAATAATTAAACAAATTATGCAAATTACAATACATTGTTAAATGTATGGTAGAACAAACACAGTAATTTAATTGAAAAATTAGTTAACACTATACCCAACTATTGTACAATATAAAGGTAAAATAAGTTTATGTAAAAAAAAAATACCAATAATTAATATGTTTATGTTGTGTAATACCTACATCTTAAATTTGGAAATTATAATTATATATTATATAAAAAGGTTTGAATTTTGATAATTCTTAATAACAGAGGCAAAACTAATAATGACTGTTTTTAACATATACGAAAAATAATTGATCTAATGATCTTTCGACAATTTATAGTTTGATAAAACAATGTCTGATCAATAATTATTAACAAGGGTTTCAATAAAAAAAAATGAATACAGTATAATTGACAAAACATGATTAAAAGTTTTGAAATTAAATGTTTGTTTTAAATTATAATAAAATTGTTTGATACCCAATAAGTAATAAGTATTAAAACATTTAAAATGCAAAGTATAACTAAAAAATAGAAAAAGGTACCTAAGATTTAAAAATGACTACATTAAAAAAAAAGTATACCTAACAGTTGTTATTTGATTTCTATTTAACCATTGTATTATTACTATTTTTTAATCTTAAAATACATTTAACTAAAACAATAAATTATAAAAATGTTAAATAATCTTTTTGGTGTGGCAATGAAAAAGATAATTGTTTGATTGAATTGTTTTATTCTTTTAAATTAATTATTAAAGTCACATAAATAAGTTTACCTTAATCAGTTTATTTTAATAAAGTTTTATACAAAGAAAATTCAAAAAACATTTATTTGATTATTAGAAAATATAATAACAACAAACTATTTAGAATCCAATGGTTTTCAATTAAATTGATCTATTAAAAAACAATAATAATAATAATAACAATAATTTATTTAATAATGATTAATATTTTTATTTACTCATCAACATTGATATAACCTAAACATTTTTAAAAAAATGTTATTATTATTTTAACTTTACATTTTAATGTGCAATAGAAGACCATTATAAATATGTATCATCAAATGCATTGATACCAAATATTTATTTAAGAAAATTGTATTTTATACATAAAACTATGCAGTGATCTAATTTTTAATTTAAAATCAACAATTGCTTCGTTTTTAAATAATAAATATGATGTCATAACAATCATGAAAAAATAAAATAAATCAAACAATATGGTTAACATCACACATTTATAATTAATTTTATAAAGGAAATTTGCCCAATCCATTTAATGATTATTTAAAAATACTTATATCAAATTAATTCATAGAGCTTGTTTGAAAATCTAATTGAGATAACAAAGGTATTTAATATGTTATTAAGCATAAATGTAGGTAAATAAAAATAAAGCAAGTAGTTTATAGTTATAATTAAAATACTAACACTACTAACAGGTATATGTAATCAACAACTTTAATTTACAAAGACCATTATTATATACAACTTAAAATTTTAGTGTCTAGGTAAAATAATAATAAAATTTATATATATTTAAAATAAAATAAAATAGTATAAAAGTTAAATTCAATTTTTCATTGTACACTCAAGTCCGTACAATATAACTAATTGTTTACTACCTACATTAAATGTAAATAAAATGCATCTTTGATATTATACATTAAATAGGTACTAACACTGGAATGCTTATCCAATTTTAATAGGTACATTAGATATGTGTAACCTAACAGTTTCAACTTTCTGTCGGTTAATATATTAATACCTGTGGTAGAGTATATCAGTGAGGATTATATTATAGTAAACTTGCCATTTACAACTCACACCATAAGTTGTTTATTAATTTAAAATATATTTTCTTTTAACAATAATTTTACTCTAAAATATCAAATACTATGAAATGTTTTATAACACCTATTTATATAAATTAAGACAGGTATTTCTATACAAGGAATTAAGTTAGCTAGTCACCATTACTGTATTGTTGGTAAAAAAGGTGCTATATGATATAATCAATAAGTAAGCAATAAAATAATTTATTCTAGTTTTCAATAGATATAAAATGTATAACAAATTGTCAATAAATTTTGAAAATTTATGTTTAGTTGTTACACATTGAAATTCAACTTGATATGATCATCCTTACATATATACATTTTTAAAACAAGTTTAAGACACATCGAACCAGACTCCCTTACATAACTATACTGCTATGAGTATACCTTAATTCAGAAGATTCTGGCTTTCTACAGCAAATACATAAATTAATAAATCAATAGAGAAATTTTTAAAATATCAGTGTTATTCAAACAATACAAAAGTTATATGAAATTTCTTGTGAAATGTTAATAGATAACATATATATAATACCTATTAATATTTGAATAACCAAAATCTTTATACATTTTCCATCATATAGGTGTTTATAAAATTAGGAACATAAAACAACATATCTATTATTTATGGGTACTGACTAATTTAAAAAAGATCGTTAAGTATTATTTTTTTTATATAATCAAATATAATTTTTAATACTAATAGTTACACTAGCATCTCAATTAAAATTAAAAACAATTTAGTTTGTAGGAGACATCTATTAAAAAGTGAAATAGTATGCTAAATTTAATGTGGTTGATAACCTTTTAAAGATAGCATTCAATAGGACCTATTAACAATTTTTAATGTTCTGATTCATTTTCTATATTATTAATATTATATCAATATAATATGCTTGTATGAATGTATGTTATAATATACCTTTATACATGTGTCTAATATACCAGACAATAGTATTTTTAAGCTAACTTAAATGAAAGGGTAGTTAAATTAATTACTATAAAATAATTTAGTATACATAGTTTTTGTAGATATCCATATAGATACCTATAACATAGATTTTTTTTTAAACTTAATTTAAAGCGTAGTTTAAAGCAATTATAAGCCAAATCTCAATAAACAATCACACAATGAAAAAGTGTGAACACAACTTTTCATATAAATGCTTATACCGCACATTGATAAAGATTTAGGTTAGTTTAATCACAAGAGCCAAAACCAAAATATAAGAAGCCGATTTCAGTCGGTGCAAAAAATAATGTATCAAAAATGTAAATGTCGAATAACTAAAGCATTTGAACAATCGTAACCTATAGTCAAATAAAAATCACATTTTCGATTGATCAATAGCAGATTGGGAAATATCAAAACCACTAAAAAAGTTTTGAGAACAATAGATATCAATTATTAAAACAATAATAAAAACAAGAACAACCGCGACCACGACAACAAAGAAAAAGTTGGAAGTTTCTATGGGGGAAAAATCGATACGTTCTGGCACACTCAACAGGTGCTTCGCGCGGTCAAACAAAAACGCGGAGGCTCAACATATGGGACACGCCACAACGTGGTCGTCGCAAGATTTCGTGGATGACACGACGCAATAAGTCGGGTGGACTACGACGACAACGACACAACCATATAACATAATAATAATATTATATAAAATTACAAACGGTTTACGAGGCTTACCGCGAAATAAGGGCTGCAGGCGGACAGGACGACTTTGTGCGCGTTCATGCACTGTCCCTCGGCGGCCAGGGCGCAGTCCACCAGCGATCCGCTCTCCAACAGGCTATCGAACACCGAAATCAACGTGTTCTGATGGTTGTTCCACCGCAAGCAGAACTGTTGCTGCTGCTGCTGTTGGTGGTCCATGGCGTGACGGGACGTGATGCGCGTTCGGCGGTGGTTATAATGATAGTAATATTATTACTACGACAATAACAATATATATTATAGTCCGGACGCAAAGATGCTGCTGACCGGCTAAAACGTGGACGGTGAATTGCTGTTCTCTTGCCTGACGAAAATGTCTGCGTTACAAAATGCGACGACAACAACGGCGACGAGCAGCCGACGCGAAGACGACCTGTTGTGCGCGTTCGCGTGTGCACAACATATACACACGCACGCACGCACACACACACACACACACACGCACGTACACACGCACTCGCAAGCACACGACCGATAGGCCCGGACGGCTGTGTAAAGTAAACGCGCTGCGGCGGCAGCACCACACGCACTACAAAAAGCGCCGATCGCACAGACACATGAGATCGCGAAAAACTTGTCGGCAGAAAATCCGAACGAAATAGATAGAGAAACGTATGGGGAAAATTTACAGATAAAAAAGAAAAAAATTAAAAATTAAAAAATTCGGTACGTTTGAAAAATACTTGAATAGCTAAACACGATAAGAGGTCGTCTCCGGACTGAATAATTACTATTGGCGTTGCTACGGTGCAGAGGAAGTTTGTGATGATAATAAAACAATATTATGTCGTTAACGATCCACGACGTCGTTACAGATTTCGCGACGGACCGGACGCGCAGAACGAGTCGAACTATGGAGCGCCGCACGGTCGTGTCGGCGACAAAAGCGTCGGATGAGTTATAGCCGGCCGATATGATGGGTAGTGGGTACCTATTGGACGTCCGGCGGTCCCGTTTTCAGCGGTGGCAGCAGCACCGGCGAAAGCAGCGCTGTGGGACAAAGAGAAATTTTCACACTGAAACGCGGCGTAACGAAATTCAAACATACCATCGCATCGGCACTCCGGTGTGGTGTTCGGCACTTCGGTTCGTTCGTCGCGTATATTACCAAAAATATTGTGTGTGCGCGCGCGCGCGCTCGCGGGCCGGGTAGTCTCGGGCCGTGGGAGGGGTAGGACTGGAACGGGGGCGCGGGGAGCCGAGAGAGAAATACACGAAAAATAGAGAGAAAAAACAACAACACAAAAAAAAAACAGAAACGACGGCGCGAAACGCGGACAATAAAGTTTTTTTTCGGCAGTGCCAACTTTGAAAGTTTGCACGGTAATTTAGGACCGGTCGGCGGTCGCTGCACGGAGCGCGGTCGTCTTTGGGCCACCGCGCCGGTTACATGGAGGCTTGTCGGTAGTAACTAAGTTATCACTCTCGCCAAATTGCATATGAAATCATCAAACAACGCTAACGACAGTGTAATGTCGTGTTGTATGATGATTTATCTTTTAATATTATTATTAATGTGTGCTCATACACACGCTCGCACACTCATTATATAAAAAAAAATCATAATTGTTATCAGTCCGCGTGTCAGCACGCGTAAATGAGTTTTTTTTATTAATGAAATGAACAACGGAGGGCAGTGTTAATTAGTGCGGGACCGGGGGGGACGTCGGTGGGGGCGGCGGCTGCGATTACGGATCCGTAAACATGACCGACAATTTATAGTTGTATAGTAATAATAATATCCGAATAATTATTTCTGTTATCCGGTAGGCTGTTCGTACTGTTCACAGCAATAGCTGCTCCTCGCCGACGTGCCGAATTGGTTGAGTCAAAACGTGCTTGCAGTGTGCGCGCCCGAGGGAATGGCAGCATTCGGCGTACCGGTCACACTGCGCGCGACGAACGTTTGGAAAGTTCGACGGCGGCGGCAGCGGCTGTTTGTTTACACAATATATACAACCGCGGAGATTCGAACGCGGGCAAAAAAAAAAAAACAACGAAACAAGGGAAAAAAAAATAAAGAGAGAAATAATATGAATTTTCGACGGCGGCACGGGTTGTTGCCGCCATCGTTTCGGTGGGAGGAGAGAATTCTATTTCACGGAATTACATTGTGATGATCCGTATCGGGTCCGTCCTCACTCCTCATCGCTGCCTCATGGTTCTTTTATTATATTATATATATATTATACACGTTTTATTATTATTTTGCTGAAACGCGTATATAATACAATGCGCTCGAAAAACGGTAATATACTTTAATATTATCGTACTTTGCGTCCTCTCCTCGCACATATTTTATTGGAAAGCTAATGCGCGTGTACTAACCATTTATAACATTATATATGTAGATAGGTACTGTGGATATGTGTGAACGTGTGATTATGTTATGTTTATGATGTCTTGTTTAATATATTATGCACAATATGGTATTTAATAGTAATTCCCGAAAAAACTAGCTCGGCGCTTACGTATATTAATATACGCTTTACACACGTCAATAAATTCATAATACCTAATATATAAATATTATACAATTCGTCGGCCAAATCGTAATATTTTAAATATTTAATGAAAAAAATTATATTACGGCGAAACGTCACGTGTAATGGCATGACGGCAAACCAGCGTATATTTCATTTTTAACGGTAAACACGTGTTACGTACACGTATGATGTACCATTATATTATATTATCATTTGAGACCAAGATGGACAATAAAATCGATCGTTGTCCGGTGGTGGCGATCTGTTCACGTAGTTTTTATTCAGTTTTTCTGCTGCCGCCACCGGACTCGACATATGTGTGCATGCCACGAATTCCAAGAATTTGGATAAAAACAGCGGACGACCCGAAAACAACGATGGTCCGTCGCTTCGCCCCCAAAAGGCAAAAACGTATAGAGAAAAAAATGTGTTCACCACCACAGGCTGCAGACCCACGAAATAATACGTTGTTATACGTAATGTTCGCCACACAGTTAAGGACTACTACGTCCACATACAGGGCGCACGCATTGTTACGCAAGGCCGGAAACAGAGAATGATTATAATACCATCGTTGACCAACTACATCACATCATACTATAGTGGGCAGTCCCTGAGATAATTATCGATCAATTATCATAATAATGAACGATATTATTAAGTATTATTATAATATTATTATATTAATGTATGATTAGTGATTACTGCTGTATACCGATTGAAATTTGTTCATCAGATATAAATGAGATTCCTTGACTGTAATACTGGTGCACAACTGCACAAGCACAAAATAATTCAAAGTCCTGCGGTATTAATGCGGGATTGAAAGCTATGAATTTCTAGCTTTAACTAACACACGACACGCAACATACAGGGATTTAAATATTATGTGGTATATTTCCAATGGACTGAGTACTCTATAGTGAAGAGATACGTGTACTCCGAACATTTTATTTATTTGTATGTGTTGTAGTCTACTTGAGATCAAATTTCGCAAATTTTTTCCTAAGCATTGAAATAGTATGATCATTTTTTGATTTCTACTTTTTATGAGTTAGAAAGATAAAAAATCAAAAATATGTGAAAGTCGATCTCCAATAGATTAGCGAAAAATTAAAATATGTTTTGAGAATTCTGACGGCTAAGATCAGAATCATCAGATCAATCATTATACGTAACAAATAAAGAACATTTAAATTCATATATTATGAAGTGCGTATAACGTATTTTATACAATAACTAATAATAATTGCTGCTTTCAATCCATGATATTATTTGTATTTATTTTTACATTATATTTGTTATAAATTATAATAATTTATTATATGGAATAGACTACCATACTGGTATCGTATCAATGAAAAAATGTGTCTTGAAACCGTCATATTATATATTATGGAGTCATAAAAATATAATTGCATTTGTTTTAATCAAAGATGGATCACGAAATAATTATTGTCGAATTATACATTTAGAATAACTTGTTTTTTATGACGGTCGGAATAAGAGAAGACTATAGATCCTTTAACTCTTTTCAGATTTATGTACGAATAAACAAAGAAGATAAAATTAATTTTAAATTAATTATTGTTCTTTTTTACCCTTGTGAATTTAATTTAAAAAAAATTCGGGTGGTTTGATTGATAGAGGATTTTAAAAGCCCCAGTTTTTCATTGAAATTTCGACCCTGAAGTCATTAAATCTTAACAAACTTGAGTGATTTGAGAGAAATTTATGTTTCCTTCAATTAATTTTTTTTACTAATTCAACTTACGAATTAATCGATATTGTTCAATATAATATTATTAACAATATTAACAGTAAATATTATTATTTATTACAAACATACGGTATAGTAGTTTTTCGTATGTCGATGCAATGGACGAAACACGGACTATCGGAATACTAAATATTATTTTATACAACGTTTGCGTACAAATTTCTTTTCGAACCAACCATATGAATATAATGTTAATAATAATAATAATAATAATATTTGGCAATAAATCTCGTCGACCCCGCGCCATCGAATATAACCTATACGGCTATACCTGCTGCTATTCATTGTGCCGAGCCCGTTTTGAACCCTTGTCCAAAAGCGACACACACGTGGTAACCTCGCTATTATACTTTATACAACGACTGTGTTCATCCACTGTTCCCAAAGATGGTTTTTGGAACTGGCGATCCAAATGTTCAACGTTCACACAATAACGCGCGCGCATCATCGTCTCTTGTACTGCAGTAGGTGGTAGGTAAGTATACGTGAAAAAAAATACAGGTAGGTAGTCGGTAGATAAGTAGGCATGGGTTTAGGGTTATGCTGCCGACAGAATGAAAAAAAAAAAAGGTTCGACGACGACGAAATATCCAAAAACTGGTTTACGAACGGGTATATATGCGATATTCGTGCGTAAAGCGCGTATACAGGGCGCTTCAATTAATCTACGAATCCGTCTGACAATCACAATATCAATATTGTGGTGTATGTACATAGTAAAGTCATAGTTATTAGTTATCGCCACAGACAATGATATTAATATTATTGAAATTGTTCAAAAACACACTCGGATATTTTCATACAATCATATTCTGAAAACTATAAATCTCTTTTAAATTAGAGTCCTTACTTCTTCCTAGGATACGTTTAAAAAGTCCATTCGAACAATACCTACTATCGTTTTGAAATACATTTTGACATTTTGTGGCCGGGGTGTTTTCGATTTTAAATCAAAATTATGTACGGCTCTGTACAACGATGATGCCACTTGGGGTGGGGATTCCTTGAAGGTCACGCACAGCATTTCGAATGTGTGATCAATAATATTTCAAAAAGAAATAAAAATTGACTTGGGTAAAATAACGTGTGTGAAATGTTTTACTATTATATGCGAAGGACTGGTTGGCACTAAAAGAATCACTCGGTATAATATGGCGCGCGCGATTGTATATGAATAAATACTAAATAACGACAAAAAACCTCTATATTTTAATAGTTAAAATATATATATTCGTAAAAAACATAAAACGTACAAGATTATATTTCAACTACCTAACTGTCCAGTCACGATAAGGTTAGGTACATTATAAATTCGTATATATACTTTTTTTGGTTCGATCGCGAAAACGTGTTGACCGTAATATTATTACAATATACCGTCGGTAGCTGAATTTTTATTGCGCTTTTATCAATTTATATTATATTAATATTATTAGATATATAAATATAACAATATACATTATGATTTATCATCATAAAGCAAAATATTTATAAATACATGTACTTCCCGTACATAAATACATAATTAATGTAAATAAATAAATACACAGAAGGAGTATAGAAAGACGCATATTAAATGATGCACATAAGACATAAAATATGATGATTGGCCGAGATCGATATACCCTCAAAAATCTTGTTCGATACGAATGACCGATATGGGCGATATTATATGACCGTTAAAACTTAAAATCAAACTACATAATATTATAATAAAATGTACGGTAATAATCGGTTCGCACACTTTATAATAATATGCACAACGACGACGATCTATAATAATGGTACCGCGTATAAAGAGATTTATAATACTCATTATTCTGTTTTACCGCGACGAACGGTTCGAAAAGTACGATGAAAGTCAGCGGCGGCGGCGGTGTTCTGCTTGCCGCTCGGTGTGCCGATGTAGGTCTCCGGCCTCCTCCGCCGCCGCGCAATGAAAATGTTTTTCTCTCGCGATTCGTTACGTTTGGTTTCCATCAGAAAAGCGCTCCGGCGCGGCATCGTCACACTCTTCTCTAATCTCCATTTCTCGCCACGACCGTCAACCAAAACTGTACATATTATTATTATAATCATCGTCGTGCGCGTGTACACTATACAACTATTTTCCAATGTCGTCGGCCTTCGGAATTCGCGTCCACCAAGGCCAGGGATTGTCGAATTCACGCGTATAGGTAAACGGAATCGCGACAAGTCCAGTTTAGACGCCATTATACAATTTATACATATTCTATTGAATAGTATAAAAAATAATACAAATCATTTATTTATGTATTATACTTATACACCTATTTTTATTATTTACCGATCGTTTTCGTTCGATTATATTAAATTACGCGCACGCGTGCCCGCTAATCGGACGGGTCGATAAACGATCGTTAAAAAAACACACACACTAGCGCACGCGAAAAGACGGAAAGAAAACGGTACATTAATTTCCACTTATAGAATAAGAAAACGCATTATGCCACCCAATAGTAGGACATTTTAAAATAATACTTGAATGTGTTTAAAACAAACTGTTTTCTTGCTAAAAACTAAAAAGATACAATAGGTAATTTCATTCTGACTTATAATATACTGAATTACTGAATACTAATTGATTGATCAATTGCGCAATAAGTATATTTTGAAAGAAACTTATAGGATTCCTCGTTTTCTCGCCTTGTCTTGATTAGATCATATAATAAACCAATTTACTCATCAAAATTTGACTTTAAAAACGTAAACCGGGGAATTAGGTACATACTCAACTGTTTGTATAGTTGGTGTCAACTGACTCGACTGTACCTCGTCATTGAGTATAGGTCATTCTATAATATGTATGTGTTAAATTTCAATTAAATTATTGAAAACGAAAACGATTTTGACAAAACGTTGCTTGTTAGTTTATAAAGTTACATTATACAACCAATCATTCCTATCACTTTATACGTTTATATACATTAGTAATTTATTTTACTATTAAACATTTAAATCAACATAATAGGTAGTAGGTTAAACTTATTTTTTTCCAAAATCATTATATTATATTATTATTAATTATTGTAATAATAGTTAATACTAATATTTTGTATTTTATATTATTGTTATTGTTAACTTTTGACTTTTGAGTCAATATCAACTTGTAACGCGTATAACTTGATATATTCAGGAAATAATATTTAATATTAATTTTAATATTTAAGAGGACGCCATACCCGCATGTTGTCTCTGTCTTACTAATGTACATCATAACAAATTTTCGTTCAGCAGAATACATTTTGTGATGTTAGCTATTATTAGAGTAAATTTACCTATAATCAAATTTAAAGGTAAGAATATTATCTAGCCTATGCAATATGCTTTTAATGATATTATCATTTTAAAGTTGTAATATTTTACATAGCTGTAACTCACTTTAAAATTATAATATCATTAACAGCATAATATGTACGTTAGTATAACACAGATAAAACACATGCGGGTATGGCGTCCTCTTAAAAATATATCATTGCAGCTTACTATGTATAGTAAAATATAATCATTAATCATATAATGAAAATATAATATAATATTATTATTTATTTTTTTATTATAATATTTTTAAATATATAATCATATATGAATATACCTATAGGTAAATATAAAAATTTAAAATTCCTGATTCGCAGTAAATAGTACGAAAAATTAACTAAAAACGTTCATTTTTGTTTAAATGTTTATTTTGTTAAAATTTTAACTTCAAATGCCTAAAAAAAATTGTGCAAATATATTTTTAAAGATTTTTAAGTTTCATTAAGTAAGTACTTATAAGTTATAACTTTATAAGTAATCCAAGATTTACTATAAGCTTGTATTATATCTTCAAGCCTATATAAGCTATTAAAATTAAAAATATGTTTTCCAAAGGCGACGTTACATGCGCGCGGGTACCAGAGTGGGCAAGTGCCCCCCTAACATTTGATATTGTCCCCCCCTATAATTTAATGTTAAAAATATGTAAGTAAATAAAGAAATTGTATATCATTATTAATATATAAAATAGTATTAATTACTTTTAAGAGTTTTTAGACTGAAGTTATATTATTTTAAGTTTGATAAATTAAATATACTTTTTTTGCACATTTAGAAACAACAGTGGCTTATTTGAGGGGGGTCAATAGGGGTATATTCCCTACCTGAGGAACCTAGATTTAATAAGTTAAATTCCATTATTATGAATATTATGACTAGGACGTGGCTTTATTAAATATTCATAAACACTGCGAGGGCATTTAAATAGATGAGGTCATTATTGATATGCTGCCACGAAAAAAAGGAATATAGACCTTATAATATAATTATTATTTTATGACTACCTATGACTATAAACTATTTTATATTCAAATTTAAACTTTTGAGCAATAAATAAGGTGCTTTTTATTGTGTTTAATTTATTTTGGATTATAACTGAATAAGTTTGAACTAATGTCTAAAACCCTAACCAAATAAAAATAATAAACCATTTTAACCATTGTATTCCCTATATTAAAATTTCCTTATATTTTAACAGCTGAGAGATTTTCGTATTTCCCCCCTGAAAAATTATCTCAAACACGCCACTGAGAAACAAATATAATACTTAATAGAGTTAATGCTAACGGCACACTTTCTAAAATCTCATATACATTAAAAAATAAAAAGTTATGTATTGTTACATACAGATAAAAAAAAATGGAGGAAATTTGAAGTTTTACTGTAGTCAATTTGTGATAATAATATAAACTAGGTACATTTTTTGTTTATTTATTTAGAAATATTACTTATCATATCTAAAAAAACGTTAACAATATGAAAATATGGTATATAAACAAATTAATGGGTGATCAGTAGTCATACATAAATGCCCTACCAGAAAAAAATTTCCGGTATCGCCCCCTCCCCTCCCCCCAATAAAATTATCTCGCACCACCATTGCTTAATTCATTTAAATTAATAGAATGAATATAGAATTATACTACCAAACATTTATTTAAGGAAAAAAATGACTTGATAAAACATATATATTAAGTCACTTCACTTAAAAACTTATAATAACGCTCATAAATACTAGTCATATATCATATTTCATATTATATACAATTCTACAAAAAAATTCTAGAACTATATATCTATAATCAAAATATTTTCATCACCACCATCCTCCACAGTTACATAAAAGTTTAATTCAGGCGCGCGTAGCTAAGAATTTCAAAGAGGTGGACTGGGGTGTTATTCAAAATTAATTGACAACATTATATACACAAAATTAATAACTTTACGTATACTTTACAAGTGAATAGATAATGGTTTATGAGAAAAAATTTAAATATTTTTATTATTAATAAAAAAAAAAATGTTATTTTTAATTTAATTTAAGAGGACGCTACACCCGCGCGCATCATGTGTTGTCTCATTTGAGTTCAGTTGAACACATTTTATGATGTAGCTTTAATATTAGAGGAAATTTATCTATTAACAAATTTAAAGCTAAGAATAATATTTAGGCAATGTCATATGCTTTTATTGATATTATCATAGGTGGAACTAAACATATTCATTAGACTGGGCCACTTATGTGAGTCATTTTGCACCTATCATACCCAAGTCCCAAAGGAAAGGGTGAAGGAAGATAGGAAACACAAATGTTTTTTTATTATAATACGAATGTATAACATAAGTAATTATTAATGTTTTAAACTTATAAATCTAAAATTGTATCACTTTTACAAATCTTACATATGAAATACAGATGCTAAATATATTTTAAACATTTAAACTATTTATTACGTACTATTAATTTATCAATTTTTTTTCGTATTTATACCTAATAATTTATTTTATTACATTTAAAATAATATATTCTTAGCAAATGTATGCATTAATACAAGTCAATTAACCTGGGCCATGGCCCAGTTGGCCCAGGCCGTAGTTTCGCCCATGGATATTATATTATATTTTTAAAGTGAGTTATAGCTATGTAAAATATTACAACTTTAAAATGTTCATAACTCACTTTAAAATGATAATATCAATAAAACCATATCATATTACCTAGATAATATTCTTAGCTTTAAATTTGTTAATAGGTAAATTTACTCTAATATTAAAGCGCTACATCACAAAATATGTTCTGCTGAACGCAAATTTGCTATGATGTACGTTAGTAACACAGAGACAACAGATGCGGGTGTAGCGTCCATCTTAATGCGTCGACTTTTTAAAGCTAGTGTAAGTAATAGGTATCTATTATTTCGTCTAAGGTTACGACTAAATCTCGATGAATATTCTTTACTGCTAAGCTGTTTAAGCAATTTTCACTAGTTGTGTTTCTCAGATAAGTTTTCAAGCGTCGTAATGAGAATAAAAGATCTTTCATTGCTTGCAGTAGTTGTTACTGATAAAAGTAATCAATATTTCAATATTTGTAAAAGTCAATGAACAGTAGGAAATATTTCTTCATTGCAATCAATGAAAGATTTAAGATTCCGTAGCATTTTTAGGATTTTTGTTTTTTATCTATTGATACCATATTGTAAACTCACAAATTGCAGATAAGACATAAGTATACCTTGGCAGTGGGGGGAGGGGTGTTACTACACCTGTAACACTCCCCATGACTACGCCACTTAATAATATAATGGTTTAATGATTAAACCATTAAACCATAATATTATTATAAAAAAAAAAAGGTACTTAATTAAGTATTTATAAATAAATATTCTGGATATACAAAAATGTATTTAGATTTTAGCAAATATATTTTAATATTTTAGAGTGTAAAGAATTTAAATCATTTTTATTTATTTTAGTTTCAATCATAGGTATATTAGGTACCTACCTATTAAATTATACAAAATAATCATTACCATTTATTACATAAATAAATATAAAAATGTTTATGATAGGTATATATTATATATATTCATTATTCATTATTATTATTTATGTAAATATTTGATTCTTAAATTTTTAGACACATTTTTGTGTAAATTAAAGTAATGAATGAAAAAAGTATGTACATGGATAGAGCAATGGAAGTCTGGAGAATTACTTATAAAATTATATAAATTAAGTACCTACTGATTTACCATGAATATTATATATTGAAGGTGGAACGAAGTGACAATCAATATGTGCTGCGGTGTACGCGATCGTTAAAGTTTATAGTTTATAATATTATATGTATGAAAAATGATAACGAAGTACGAAGTACTTATTTGAAATGAAAATACAATTATTCTTAAAAGTAATTCTACCAGTTTACCTATTCCTAAACACCACTTAGAAGTATTTAAAATGCGTATTGACAATTTACATAGCTCAAAAGTTTCTTGCTGTACTAAAAACATACAAATCATATAATACTATTACTATATAGCTAATGCCTAATGCCTTATTATCTATATCTTATTGTCTATAATTATATACTTGGGGTATTAGTGTACTTATTTATAGGTGAATTAAGAACACTTTACCAGTATCTGCAAGCGATTCCTTTATTGTAATTCATGATCTGCTTATTATTTAAAAAAATATTAAAAGGTTTTTGAAAATAGTTCTTTCACATAATTTTGTATAATAAAAAAACCCCAAAAACAAAATGTTTCTATTTTTATTATTGTTTATCATTATAACTAATATAAATATGAAATAAATAAATACGTAGATTATTAAATTTTGGACGTTTAGTTTTTAGTTATATATAAATTTTCTGTAGATCCTATAGATATTAAAAGTTTTAATGAATTAAATGGAATACACTGTTAATTAAAACTTTAAATAAACCAGTAGTCCGAAATTTGATTTTTACAAATCGAAATACTCTGAATAATATTTTACTTAAATCCTAAGGAAAACGAAATTAAAAATGCATGTTATTGCACAAAAAAAAGTTTAACATACTTGAAAATATAATGAAATATATATTTTTAGAAAATCTGTTTTTTATCACTGAAAATAATTTTAAAAAAAAATTTCAAGAACTTTTATCGCGTGATGTCGACAGTGAGTGGATTAGAATAAAAAAAAAATCACTCTGTATGCACATATTTAAATTTTAATCTGTCAAAGTTATCACAACTATTATTTGGTTGTAAATATAGCTGCTATTGTTCCTGCTTTCGATTATTGTTGTAAATTATTCGTAATTTATGTAATCATAGACGATATTATACTGTACATTAAAAATAAATACATGCATATAGATATAGATTGTGATTGTCAATATGGCATATGCGGGTACGCGATTAAGATGTAGTTTTTAGTAATTATCACAGTTGATGACACACCATTATTCCTGGTATTAGTGGCGCCGAGTTATGTGCATTTGAACCACCTAAAATTGTGGTGGGGTACTTTAACCAAAATAGTTAATAGTTTAATACTATTACCATAGTAATAGTATAAAGTAGATAAGTATACCTACTTAAATATGACAGGAATTATTAGATCCAATCAGTTTTTGATTGATGGACAAGTGATCAGTCAGCAAATTTTGCTATTCTGCTTCGTTAAAATCGCCACTGTAGCCGCCGCACCGTTCCATAATTTGTACTCGTAAATTGATGAGAAGTACAAAACACTTACATATCTAGGTACCGAACAGCAATTGGTAAGCGGCTAGTCTATTGTAATGTCTATACGATTATAGATTAGTATTTTGCTTTCCTCGGCGATATATAGCTAGTGGTACATTTGTAATATTATATATATTTTCATCTTTCATGTTCTAAATCGATACATTTATATAATAATATGTAACAATTGTGTGAGTGTACATTATCGATAATTTTCGGAAAAATTTCGAAAAAAATAACCAGTGACCAATGGAAAGAAACCTAATTGCTAATACTTACTTACGACTGGAAAGTGAATTTTAAAACCATGTGGTTGATCGTAGTATTAATCATAACTTACGGTAAAGTTTAACATATTAAAATTAGGTACCTACTGATAAATTTATTTTTCATAATTCACAAGTAATGTCAGGGACACCGATCACGTATTCACGTGGTTCAACTGTGACAATTTCTACAGTTAATTTAAATGGGTGAGTCTAGACACCTAAAATTGGTAAAACCAGGTTTTGAATTACAACATACCAAAAGAGATTCAAAAATTTGCTTATAGTTAGTTGTTAAACCTAAACGGGAGTTAATGAACCTCTAGTGGCTAGTGCCCTAGTGGATTGAGGTGGGTTTTAGGTATACTATTAAATGGAAATTTGTCATGTGTATTTCAGATGACAATTGCGCCACTGAATAATAGTAATGTTAGCATTTATGCTGACAATAAGTAATAACTACAAATAAGATTTTCAGAATATATTGTCATTAATATTAATTTTGAACAGAGAGTCATGTCAAATTTTATTTAATAATATTAATTTATAAAATATATATTTAATTAATTAATTAATGTTATTAGATAAATCACAAAAGAATTAACTACCTATTTCTAATGTGTACAAATATACATGTACCAATGAAAATTGTTAATGATAATTCAATAATATAATTTTAAAAATATTTATACAGATTTTAAATTTGTTTAAATGTCTATATAGATACAGTAATTAATAAATTGTAAAATAAAAAAAAAACTATTAAAACTATTATTACACATCATTTAAAAAAAATTGTTCATAAAGGAGTAGACGGTGCAATTTTTCTGAACTTATAGCTTTTACTAGCTGGATTTGCCCAACACTCTTTAACATGTTCCTTTACATTCTTAAAAAGTTTATAACAAAATGAACAATAAGTTTGACTGACCATAGAGCTTTTGGGAGCGATTTTGGGAATTTTAGGAGTTGAAACCTGTGACCGAGTCACTGGATAAGGTTGGCTAATCATCACTGATGATGGAGTGGTAACAGGTGTCGAAGTTTGTTGTAAAAACACTGGTCGTGGCTGTAACATTGTATACTGAACAGGGTTGTTTGAGTTTTTACCATGATCGCCCAGAAAAATTTGATAAGCAATCCCAGGCATTTGAGGAGAAGGCATAATAATCTGATGTTGAGCTTGCTCCAAATGTGAAGTACTTGCTGAAGCTATGGGTTGGGTCATGGGCAGTATAGGTCTAGGTCTACGACCCATTCGTCCTCTAGGCTTTTTCACTGTTTTGAAATTAAGTTTTGGTAAAGCATTTTTTTTTACTTGAATGTCAATTGCTGGTGGTGGTGGTGGAGGTGGTTGAATTGGCTCACATACTATTGGTG
This sequence comes from Rhopalosiphum padi, assembly GCF_020882245.1. Lineage (NCBI taxonomy): Eukaryota > Metazoa > Arthropoda > Insecta > Hemiptera > Aphididae > Rhopalosiphum > Rhopalosiphum padi. Next base: position 36,228,633 of record NC_083597.1, read on the forward strand.
GTTGTATTTTGATTTCTTCTTCTTCTATTTCTTCTATTTCATCCTTAACATCTATTATGGTTTGGTACTCGCATTCGGATATTTCTTCTTTGATTTGATCTGTAAACAATTCATCTGAAGGTTTCACCCAAACTCTTTGATCACCATGAATTGTTATCTCATTTTCTTCGTGGTTTTCAAGTACTATTGATTTTACAGCATCACTAGCTTCTTCTAAATCTTCTGTTACTTCAGTTTCTTTAGTTGATTGGTGGTCCATATCATAATTAAAATTGTCATCATCTTAATTTAAAATAATAATGATTAGTTAAAATATTAAAATTAATTAAAAACAATATTTAGAAGCGTTAATATAATAGCATATAAACATAGCCGAATAGCAATTTACTGAAGACAAAAAAACAGTAAAAGAACACTATAATAGATAATAAGTTAACTTGAAAGTATGACAAATTTATTAAGTTTATCATATGCAGCATATATTTCAAGGAACAGGATCAAGGACTATAAAATAACAATACTTATGCATTTGAATTAATTTAATATATTATAACATAACTTTAAATTTCAATTAATACATTTATTATAAACAAACTACCAAAATGACTGTAATATATTGAACTTTATTTCTAAAGTATACTTTTGTGCCATAAATATATATGTATTAATATGAATGATCAGATAATTGCAAGGAAACAATTATCTTTTCAAAAATATTAACACAAAAATATATTATGTAAATGTGGATCACAAAATTGTTGCAAATAGTAGAATTTCAACCAGCCTAAATTCATGATAAAATAATAAAATAAAAGTATACTGATTAGTGATTATCTTTTAATGATATATATTATTTTGTGCATTTACTCGTCACAAATATTTTACTACTTTCCTGGAACATACTTACTCATACATTATGGATTCAGTCTTAGTGTACGCTGACAAGTAGTTACGAAAATAATTAAAGTTATACTTTACCGTTTTGATAGCTGACATAATTTTAATTTTAATTATTATTATGTATTAGAATATTTTTTCAGTTAAAATCTAAGAAATAAAATATACAATTAAAAGCTCTAATCACAGACCTATGAACTAAAATTTAACTTTTCTACAACTATTCTGTGGTTAATATCTTGATAGTACCATAGCCTTAAATCCTAACTCTAAGTAGAATTTGTATTTTTAACTAGAACAGTAGAAAATAGAAATAAGCAAAATACTAAATACAAATCAAACTATCTCTTATCAACCGTAAATTGAAAAATGATAAGATAGTTGGACTGATAATAATAATTTTAATAATAATTATAATTTTATTGTACCCGAAACACACTGTACTTCACGATTAAATATATATTATACCATTTATGCCTCATATTACAAACTTTAATCGTGGTAGTAGGTACTACACTAAAACTTTGTTACACTCATTAGTCATTAATTATTTTACTATATAGTAAATAGTATTTACCAAACAAATTTTTTTATAATTAGTAATGAATAATGACCTAAGTAATAATCGAACTATCGAGTTTAGTAATGACATTGCAAATTTGTATTCTTTATACTAGCACGGTTTTCTTAAATCAGGGTAACAAATTTGAGACCCACCAGGCTGCTACTCGTGAATATTTACCACATTTAATCCTTCCGATCGATCATTAATAAAAAATATCATATGTACCCTTCTATAATAATTTTAAATAAAATCAGTACATGAATTTGCCACCGCAAAAAAATTTCATTCAAAATTAACCACTCTAACCCTTCTATAAAAAAAGTTTTCCCTTTTATATTGTGAAAAAATAATATGTCCTCTTAATTTCAAAAACCTGTGCTGGAGACCTTTTAAAATTGAATATGAAAAAAATTTATACTATAAGCCTAACATTTCTAACCTGAGATTTTTATCTGAATAGTCTCCTTTTTGTGTGTTCCATGCCCAATGTTTTAAATTTTCTGTAGGTACTCTATAATTTCTATTATTGTTTATTGATGTGTAATATATTGAACATATTGTGTATTTATAGATTGTAAATATATAAGAATAATAAAAAAAGACCCATTAAGTAGGTAGGTATTTAATGTTATTTTGAACAATATGATTATAATTCATAAGTATCAGCTAGGTACTCAGTACTCACAGATTAAATGAAACATATGGTTCAGAATATATTTAAACTTTAAAACCTATTATAATAATATTAATTAGTAATTACTGAATAAGTAATAACTAATGTACTGATACTGTCATCAATTACCAGTACAAATACAAAACAAAATGTAAAAATAATACGTAATAATCACAGTTGTAAATAATACTATGTATAATATAATGTATATATAATCCAGCGACAGTTTGTGACCACAGTCTTAAAAAATTAGATATAATAATAATATGTCAATTAATATTTTTTTGCTTTGTTTAAAATATGGAAATTTTTAATTTAATTAAATTAATTGACAAATGACATTGAATATTTCAAATTTCAATGTATCTTGTTTCAATCAACACACTATCATGATTAACTTAGTTAGTTAATCATGCACACTATGATCTGACTACTAATACATACAATTAAAAAAAAAAAAAAAAAAAACCAATAAAAATAATGTTTCACAGGTATGTATATGTCAATTCAATGGTGTCAAACTTGTTAATTGTTATGAAGGGTTAAAAGTTAAAACATTGATACATTTACTAGAAAAAAAAATAATTTTGAATAGCCAAATTTTAATTTAAGAAATTATCAGTTCATTTTTTTGGAAAAAATTAATAACCAAGATTTTGCAGTCATTCTAATTTAACTACTAAAAAAAATGAATTAATTATTCTGATACTTTTAATATTGGAAAAGTAAGATTGGTAAGACAATTATTTTCAACATGACATATTTGAGGTATCTCAATAGGCATCATAGATTATTCTGAATTTTTATAAATTATAATTATATAAATATATTAAAAATGTATACACTAGTATTTTTCTAATAGTTCAGGTTGTATTTTTAACCTTAAGAGTTATGACTTATGATTTACAAAATCACTTTAATTAGACTAGACTATGCAAATTACAATCAATCTGTAAGTTGTAACCTATACAATTATAACATTTAATGAAAAACTAATAATCATAAAAAAAAATTGATTAAATATCGCAACAAATTTCACTAAATTATGTTTTAAACATAAAACGATGGATTGTTAATAAATAATATTATTAGATTAAAGATGTTAGTATTGGTCTGAGTGTAACACTCAAATATGTTATATTATGCAATCATTTGGATAAATGTGCAAATACAACATATTAGTAGTTATATGTATTTATAAATTGAATAATTAAATAATATATTTGATGAATACAATTTTCTAAGGAACTTATACAAAATAAAATAACAATTTAATTATAAGCGTTTTAGATGAACGTTGTGTATAGTGAAAAAAATAAGGAATAACGAAATGTTAAAAGTACGCTTAAGAGATTATTATTATTTTTTTTGTTGTTGACTAATGATTAGAGCCGTGGTGTTGGGATTCGGCTAAGGAAGGTGATAAAAGCTTAACAGACTCTGGTAAAAAGTATAAACCAGTTGGTGTAAACTTCATCACTCCATTATCTGATGTTGGTGAGGCTGATCTGGAATTTCCACTAGTTTCATTAGGTATTTTTTTACCTTAAATAATAAAAAATGTTAATATAATAATATTTATGTTTAAAAATGCTTAGAATATATACTCACTAGAACTAGAAAGTGGTGATAAAGCTTCATATAGTATAGTTGGTTGCAAACTTTCTGATCTTAACATTTGCATACAACTTTTTAGTTCTTCTATATGCCGTTTACGTAAATTCTCTAATTCAAAATATTGCCTAAAATAAAATCCAAATATACATAACAACTCAAATAATAAATAATAAATACTTTAATTTTATTAAATTTTACCTTTGTAATAAATTTTGAAAATCAAAAGAAGATACATTTAATTGAGTAGCTTGTGATATTTCAATTGAATTAGAAGGTTTAAAATCTATGTTTAAATCTTTCTGCTCTTTAGTTTCTTCGTTCTAAAAAAAATATATAAAAATCAATAAATATACAGATTATGATAAAATAATAATTAATGTAGAAATTTATGTTTTATGTTGGAATATTATGGTTAAATATGTTTAACATACAGAGTGTGAAACTGATTGGTAATTATCACAAGGGACATCTGTATCTACAGATTGTGTCACATGTTGATCGGTTGATGAGGGTAATGTATGGAAATTGACTGCATTTGAGGAATATTTTTTGTATGTATTGCTATGGATACTAGACAATTTCTAAAACAAATAATCAACAAATTATTCATAAAATATTTTGATAATGGATTTATCGTGATAGATTTACTTTAATCTATACAAAATGAGAAGGAACCTAAGAAACCTGCTATAAGCATCAACCAGACAGAAAAAACTACAATAAGTCATCACTTTTCTATTTGATGTGATAGGACTCAATGCAACATTGGTAAAAATCAATCCACTAAAGTTCCTTCTCATGTCTCATTCAAACCGCAGAAAAATTTAAATATTCAAGAAAATATTGTCATGAAACTTTTGAATATAATATGACATTATGTTATACTGTTTATTTTATTTGTTAATATTACCTTACACGTTATCATAACAATAATATTATACGGTAATTAATTTCTATCAACTATAACCAAAGGTCACAGAATTATCTTAGTTTACATTCTTATAAATTTATAACTGATCAATTTAGACTATGTACTCTTCCCCTGTTACTTATTTAACAAACCTAGTCATCCATTTTTTGATATAATATAATATAATATATTTAATGTGTTTTTTATAAAACGTGTGATATAAAAAAAATTATTAATACTTTGATATCTACACAAATATTTAATAATACTAATTTATTCCCATACATTTTTATTTTTATTTAACTATTACTTTTAAACATTACCTTTTCTAAACTATGCAAATCAACTGACTGAGCACGACTAATTTTTCTTTCTTTAGAATCTTCTTTATGACTATTTGAATTATTTTCAAATTCCTAATAAATAAATGGTTAACAATTTAGTTAGTAATGTGGTTAAAAAATTAAGCTAAGGGTATAACAAAGTGCTTTAAATACTTGAACAGACGGATCTTGGTTTTGTATAAATCTTGAATGAACCATAATGACATGACCCGGTAATGGTTGTACAACCATAGTTTGTTGATCTTTATTTTCCTCTGGTACTATTACACGTTGGAGTGTTTCATTACCCGTCAAAATTGACTGAGCTTGAACTGCATGCACAACAATTGGCCCAACTTCATCACCAATATGTACCTCGTCAACTCCAATGGCTACTGGTTGCATAGGCTTAACAACTTCAATGGCAATAGGTATTTTTAATTTAGATGTTGCAGAACTTATTGCATGTAATGTACTTTGAGGTGAGAGCGGTCCCTTTAATATGTAATATAATTATAAACGGTAAATACATATTTAATAACGAGTTTGGTTAATACATACAAGTATGTTGCCAGCAGGCATTGAAATGGAAGCTAAACGTTTTTGAAGGTTATTCATGTATGTCTCATAACCAGTATGCCCATGTGGTGTACTTGGATGAGAACCAATAGGTGGAGTACTAGATAACTCTGATGGCTGAGCTGTCAGTTGGATTAATTTTTGCTGGAGTTCGGATATTGTAAGAGAACCTCCTTTTTGACATGCTCTAAATATAATTGCCATTAATTAATCAATAATTTTAATTTATTCTTCATTTTGATAAATTTTATTTAATACATACGTATCAGATGAAACTTGGGAATGTAGTTTAGAATCAGTCGTAAGACCGGTATTCATATCAGGATTTGATGTATCTTCATTTGTAGTTGAAGAACAAACCGTTACATTTTGATTATTAGTACTTGCCAGTGTTATCATTTCATTTAAAATATTTTTTTGAAGTGATTCTGGACTGAGTAATTCATTTTGTTTTGGTATGTTCTTATCAAAATTATACTAATAAAATAATGAAAATAATAAAAAAAATACAAATACAATAATAAAATAATAGACTTACATCTTCTAATGTTTGTTCTGTAATGACTGGGCTTACTAAAAACCTTGATATTTTTCGTGCCTAAGTAAACAATAATTGAAATTAGGACCAATAGACATAAGTTTTATAGTTAATAAACTAAAATTTTAAAATTTGATTTTATGTAAAAGAAAAAATTATTAGTGTTTAAGTGCATACTGGTTTTTTTTTCTCTGGCTCTGATTTTTCTTCAACTTCTTTTATGGGTTCAGTAACAGTAACATTGATTTGATTTGTATTTATTGCATTTTCTGAGTCTCCAGTAATTGGAATTCCTTCAGTCTAAAGATAACATTAATTAAAAAAAAAAATAAAAAAATAATAGAATATTTAGTTATTAATAACAAGAAAAGGTTTACTAGTATCACCAATGTAGTAAGTACAATAAATAAATTTGTTTTTATGACACCACTACATTAGGTTAGATTAGATAAATATTAACAATTCACAAATTTTTAAATATTATATTTATTGTTCAACACTTAGTGCCCAACTGTACGTGTGAACTCATAATTTGTATAAAAACAGTAAAATTATATCAAAATTTTTAATTTTCAAAAATCAAATGAAAATAAGAAATTATTTTTATTTGTGAATATGCTTATATGTTATTGTTCATAAACCATCATAATGGTCAATATATTAATGTTATAAAAATTGTATGTAAATAGTACCTCTTGTTTTAATAGAGACGGATCAACACAATTTGATAAAGGTTCCATATCCAATTTCAGTTTATTCACCAAGTCTTTCATCATTTCAGCCACTAAATCCACATGGGATACTTCTAACAAATCTTCAGTGACCTTAAAATTAAAGTAAACCAAACATTATTTTATAATTTTTATTTGTTTTTATCTTAGATTTTTAAACAATCTATTTAGTCCTTACCAATTTGTTTGCTACATCATAAGGTACAACATCATCAATGTTAAACCTGAATGTCACAGTTTTATGTTTATTATTTTCTAATTGACATTCTGCTTGACGATTATCATACACAGCCAAAAGATTTAATGAAGGACCAGAAGTTCTACTTTTTTTTCTAGTTGCAGCCTCTTTTATCACAGATGATTCTTCTAAATTATCAACCCTAAAATACCAATAATAGATAATTTAACAGTTTTTTATTTCATTAAAGCAGTAAGCATAAAATAAATCACATTCATAAAATTAATACAATAAATGAAAATAAGTTATTAATTAGTAATTAATTCATGATTTTTGTAAATTTATATGTTTTTACTTTGTTTTTTAAATAAATATCAAGTATTAATAAAATAAAATTATCAATTTTATTATTTATAATTTATAAGCATTAATTATTGATAATTTACAGTTAGCATCTTAGCGAATAAAATCAGTACACAGAGATTCTGATCTTATGGTTCAGTTATGACAAATGTTAAAGATAATTTAAGTGGGTAGATCGGTCTAGACACCTAAAATTGGTAAAACCAAGCTTTTAACTATCACATATCAAAATAGATTGAAAACTTTGCCTATAATTATTTGTTCAAAGAGAGATATTGAACCTCTAGTAAGTTGTAGTAGGTGGTAGGTATACTAGTTATACCATTATATAAAAATGTATCATAAATATTTCAGTCTGAAATTTTCAGATAACATTGGTACCACCGTCAGTACAAATATATGATATTCAACATTAAATTAAGAACATATTTTTTTACCTCAAGTTTTGTTTAACATCAGGTTCAGCAACATTAGTCGATGATTCAACAGTAGGTTCCAACAATTTTTCTTCTACCTGTATGGTCTCTTCAGGAAGGATAATTTGATTATTATAATTTGAACATACTTGATTTTCTTGATAGGATTGTATATTTGATAAATATGCTTCATTGGATGGAGATTGTGCATTACAATAATTTAAATTATCAGATTGGTTCACATTTATTCCTTCTTGATTTCTTACATATACATTCTGATTATTTTGTAATGCATTTTCTTCGTGTATAATAGCATGAAGCTGGATATCTTGTAAGACAAGTCCTTGAACTGAATCTGACGATAATGAAGATAAATTTGAAACAGTAGATACTGTAGATATTTTTCTTTGTAACTCTTCATCAGCTGTTGGAGGCAATTGATTCTGAACAGTATTAACTTGATAATTCCAATGTGCATTTTGAATAAATGTAGAAGCATCTTGATTTATTGCAGGTTCGACATTTTGATACACAGTAGAATCTTGATGATAAATATTGTCATTTCCATTTGATACATAGTTTTCTGGTACAACTTCTACCATATTTGGCACTTGATTCATATCAGAGAGCTGTTTGTAAGTCATATTGGTATCTGATGTATAAGCTGAATCTGTAGATGCATTAGATATATTTGATATTTTTCTATAGTTATCTTGCTGACTTAATGTATCTACTGATCGAAGAGGGAGACTTTTAGATGGGGAGGTCTGTGTAAATAATTGGTCTTGATTAATAAGTTCTGTTACGTTAATTTCACTTGAAGGTTTAAGTAGATTTTTAGGTGGAATTGATGTATTATCGTACTTAATTTCTTCGTCCTATAATAAAAATACTAAGTATCAAAATCAATTTTGGTTAATAAAAAAAATGTGAATTGAATTGAATCAACAATATTTTATGTATATTAAGATTTAATAACAATGAAATATATGTATAAATATATTAATTGTATACCTGATTAATATATTTAGCAGGTTGATACATAACAACAGTTTCTGGTTGTCGAAACTGCAATCCACTAACATCTGAATTCATATCATCTAAATAAAAAATAAAAATAATGTCCATGTAGTTTCAAAACAATTCCTAACCCAAATTCTAAAATTTATTGTATAACAATTAATTCATATGTACCCTTATATAGTTCTTCGTCAATTGGCACATCTCTTTTGTCATTTTGTTCTTTATTTAGATTATAAACTTGATTAGTTAACATTTTAGCAATGGTTTTACTATCTTCCTCCAAAATTAATCCAGATTTTGCCTACAAAATAATAGATATTAGTATATATCTGTAAATTATTCAAAAAATGAAATTTTATACCATTTCAGATGCTACATCATCTGCATTATCATTATTGATATCAAAATCAAATTGAATTGCTTCATTTTCTCTGTGTTTATTGCTGCAACGCTTTTTTGGATCAAGAATACGTAAACGAAATTCAATTCGACTGTCTGTTCGACTAACCATTTCTAATTTAATACCTGGGTCTTCCGTAAAAAAATCATGAGCCAATAATTCTTTAATTGATGGTCTATAAAAAAAAATACTCCATAATATCAAATATATATTATTCTATTATATTAAAAGGTGTTTAAAATTACCTTTCTTCTTTTTTCAATTTTATACATGACTCTATTATATCTTTTATTTCTGGATTTTCAATCTTATCAAAACTTAAAGGTTTAACACCCTAAAAGTTTATAAAATAAAGATTACATAAATACAAAATATATAATAAATAATAATATACATCTATTAGTTCATTTTCTTTACAAAAGTATTGACTTACACTTATAACTTTTTTATAAATTTGAGCAGGTCCAGTGCATTCAGTATAAGGATACTCAGACGTAGCCATTTCCAGCATGCACATTCCAAAGGCGTATACATCAACACTCTCATCATAATGTTCTTCATACATTTCTGGAGCCATAAACTCAGGAGTACCTAAAATGTACAATCTAAAATGAGTATCTTAAAATAAACTACTATTGGTTATAAATTACCAATCACAGATTTAGCAAATGATCGATTTTTTAGAGTGGCTAGTCCTAAATCTCCAATTTTTACGCATCCAGTTGTACCAGTAATAAAAATATTATCACATTTTAGATCTCTGTGTATAATTGGAGGTGTTCGAGAATGCAAAAAACTTAATCCTTTTACGATTTGTCGACACCAAGATTTTAGTACTTTAGGATTAATCTTTTTGAAACGACGTAAATATGTTTTTAATGTTCCTGATGTCATTAATTCAGTAACAAGAACAATATATTTTCGTTTTGTCAAAGAAACTTCCCAATAGTCATAAAACCGAACTATATTAGGATGCTGTAAACCTTTAAGCATTTCAGCTTCTTCTCGAAACCGAGCGCGTTCAGTCTTGGTTAACTTATTTTCCTATAAATAATAATACAATGAAATTAATAATTAAATCAATAATAAATTATAATAATTCAATAACAATTTTTTTTTTTTAATTTACCTGGAGCTCACACCAAGCAACTGCAACTCCAGTTTGAGTATCTAAACCTCGGAAGACTGTTTTAAAAGAACCATGTCCAAGCTCCTCATCAAATTTGAGAAACCTAATATTTATATAAGTAATGAATAAGTAAATATTATAAAAACTTCTCATAAAATGCAATAAATAAAATTAATTACCTTCCATCTGGAGAAATTCCAGTAGCTTTTTCTTCATCGTCATCTGAACGATTGAGTATAGCTGATTTTGTATTCAATATTTCTGTTGGTATTGGTAATGTAATTTGAGGAGAACATGACTCTTCGATTATCTCTACAGAACAAGAACCTGTGTCATAATAATTCTGGGTAAATAGATATGATTGTTTGGACGGCATATCTGCAGATGATGATTGGCATTCCTTATTAGGTTTGTTATCCACAGTTTTCTTTTGAACAGTTGTTTCACGTCTGAAACGAGGAGATGGTGTTGCAGCTCCTCTACCTCTTGCTGACACCTATGGAAATAAAATATTGAAATAATAATAAGAAAATAAATAAAAGATATAAACCTTTCTTTGTGGAGTACTTGGAGAACTCAGACTGGTACGATTTATTGTGGTTTTTGTAATAGTTCTATTTGGAGTTCTACAACTGGCTGCACAACTCGAATCGCCTGTCAATTGGTTTAATCTGTAATTGTTAGTGATCGTTTTATAACTCGATTTCACTGTTCCGGATTAAACCAAACTACCTAGGAATTCTATTAACGCCTAACACTCTATCTACAGAAGTAGCATTTCTGTGTGCTTCGTGGTTGCCATTAATGCGATCGTGCTCAACACTACTTGCTCGTAACTTAGTAGCACTGCAACAGTCGTGTCTGGAAGTATTTTTGTTCCTTGAAGGTGTTTCGTTGTTGTTTTTTGCGACGCGGGACAGCCGATTCCGAAAACTCATGGCTCACTGTGTCAACGAGAAAAAAAAGTGAAAAAATGTACCTAGGTAATATTAAACAGTCGGAAAAATCAAACAGATTTACGCTCAAAATTGCAAGCGGAAATAACAAAAAACGAAACGATGTCAAATCTCAATGGAGAACGAAATAATCCTGTGATGCAGCTGTCACTGCAGTGGTTTTCTCGTATCGGGCTATACACAACAGAGCTTACCTTATATTCACATATTACTACGGTCGCTCATTGAGCCAAACACGTACGGCGCACTAACAAACCGATGCACAAAAACAGTCGCGTCTCTATTGCGTCGAGTATATTTAGTGACTTGGTATGTTATTTTTTTTTAAATTGAGTTAAATTTTCTCGGCTCTGGCCTATCCCCACAATATCGCGCAGGCAGATCGGAACTCGGGCAACTCCACTGCTGAGGTGATAATAGATGAAACCACAAGAACAGGCCGATTAGGCCGGGACGGCGGGACGGAACCTCGCGAAGTGAGATACTGCCTACTGGTGCCGTGGCGGGGATGACGACGGCGGGGCGCGGCGATGAAATAGCGCCGCCCAAAACAACCTTGGTACAAGTGCTGCCACCACCCGTTGACGGAGTCAATGAACGTGAAATCTCTATGGGAGCCAATTTAATTAATAATAATAATAATAATAATAATAATAATAAAAAAATTGCATATTATACACTTGCAGGCACGGTAACACACGTATGCACACCACAAATGAGCAAACGCACACACATACGTGATACGTCACACACATGCATCCGTCCCTCTATCCGCTGCAGCAATAAAAATTAAATTTTTTTAATATCGATTTTTTTTTCAATTATTTTATTACCTGCGGACTGAAATTTTGATATTTAGAATGTATAATATTTATCGTTGACGCCCGTCATCGGTGCAGAAAAAAAACCAACGACCGTAAAACAAACAGCACATCGCAATCTTTCTGTCAATAGTCAATATAATATAATATTGTCTAGGTACGTCGAATTCTTTTGATTTACAAGTTACAACAACTGTTTTGTCATAGAATTTTTTTTTCGTTTGAAGCGCACAAGAATGTCACTGTTTTTACGCCGTTACCGTCGATGATGTCACCCGGTCGTCATCGACTACGCCCACTTTTCATTTTATCTCTCAGAACTTCGTCTGGTATTATTGTGTTATCTGATTTTCCACAATTTTAGTCTAGTCAGTGAATGTTCTATATAGTCGTAGTCGACGACGTCATACTGAATATTTTTATATTTAACGACGTCGAAGCGAAACTCATAAAGACATTATGTGTCTACCTTTTAGGCAGTTGAAGGTACACTTCGCATTCATCTTTTTCTATGGTAATTGGTTGTGTAATGTTTAGGCATATCGCGAGAAAGCTCATCAATATTCGTAAACTCTTTCTTTGTTTCTTTTACCACAGCATAGGAAAACCACGTACTGACTAAATGTTTCAATTGATTATTATATTAATGTGTGTTTGATTTTATACAACCTATGTAATATATAAAATGTATTTAAGTATTTACTGCGGTAAATATAATAATACTAATACCTATAGTATAGCAATACTAATTTATATGTTATTGCAATTTTGAGGTAACAATGTTCTATTATACTTTAGACGTATACAGTCATATTATTATTTTATAATACGTTAACGAATGATATAATGAGTCAATAGTTTACCATTCTAAATTTATATCATTACCGTATTGGCAAAATATGTAAGTCCACGCGACCATCTGTGATCTAAAAATTAAAAATATTTTTACGGAAAGACCGCGAAATTCGTGAAATTGTAAATGGAAGAATAAAAAAAGCCGTTTTACTTTCCACAACGTAATGTAACTTCATCGCCGAACGACGCCTATCAATGTTATCGTAATTGATAACATATCTTGCATTTAATTTAGGATTACTGATTAGGTTTTACCATTGATTAAAGAATAGTCTATTCTATAATCAAATATCAATGGTTTTACTTTGGACAATTTGGAGTTTAGGGCTTGGGAATCAAATATCAATTTTATTTGTATAGAATAAAGATAATTATGGCAATAATGTTCAAATATTTGTATTAACTGTTAACTTTAAGTCTTTAAATAATTAAATCATTTTAAATATTAATTACCTTCATAAACTCAGCTGCTGTATTGTACAAATACAAATATGTCGGTCTAGGTTCAATTGATTAATTTTAGTTACATGACCTATTCTAGGTATAGTAATCTTTGTTCAATAAAGACTGCAGAGCTATAAATTGTTATTCCTGTGTTTACGAGTGCAAATGATTTACAGTTCAAAATGCATGACGTGTACGAAGTTGTAAAACTGTTAAAGTATTCTGTACAAATCGAAAGTATCACTGCTTATGGTAATTGTTTTCATCATAAATACCTATGGATTTAATTTAATATTTAATTCTTAAAAAGTATCTATTGTATCTATAAAATATTATTCAATTTTTATTATTATTATTAATTTTTAACGGGTGTTCATATTAGATGATATACAGAAATCTGCATCATATGCTTAATTATTTGTTTTTTTTTTTAACTATTTATGTGCATAAAAAACATTACAGTGTTTTAGATTATTCTATTTGATTTGAATTTCTTTGCCATATTCATTACCTATATAAATTGTTTTTATAGAATTTGATTAATATTTCTTCTAATTATATTCCAATTAGTTTATAATTTATAAATTTAAATATCAATAGGTGAACATATCACAAACTATAGAATATATGTGACCATATAAAATTATTATTAATAACATTCTTTTGTTTTTTAGATAATTATTTGCTGGTTGGTAATCGTTTAGGGCATATATTCTTATATACTACCAGTCCTAGAGTACAATTAGTTGACTGTAATAAAACATTTAGCAAAAGACCTATACTACAATTAACCGCAATATCAGAATGTCAAATAGTTATTTGTCTATCAGGTATTTAATATTTTAATAATAAACTATTTTTATACTATTAAATTTTTTTTATTACATTTTTAGATGAAAGAGTTAGTGTACTAGATGTATCTCGAGATAAAGTAATACATTTAAAAACACCTGGTTTACAAAAAACTAAAGGTGCTAGTACTTTTACTGTAAATGTGAAGGTAAATTATTTATATAAATGTAATGTGTACACAAAAAAAATTATTAAAATTAATTTATAGACTCCCGATGGATTGCAAAGTAATGCCAGTAACACAGTAGTTCGTCTCTGTGTAGCTGTTAAAAGACAATTGCAAGTTTACTATTGGAAAGGAAAAGATTTTTTAGAGCATTCTGAAAATATTAACTTACCAGATATACCTCGCACATTAGTGTGGTGTGATCAAACAGTAATTATTGGCTGTAAAAATGAATATTACTTATTTGATGTAAGTATCTATAATAATAACTATACATTTTTTTTAGATGGTAGTTTTTAATACTTAAACATCATAAGTTATTAACCTAAAGAATAAAAAAAAAATAATATGTTGCAAAATATTAAAAATTAAAAGTTATGTTTATCAAATATTCATTAATTTGAATGATATTATAATTAGCTATGCAAATATTTAAAATTTCGAGTCGTATTGCCTTGTTTAATAAATGTATGAATAAACCACAATAAAAAAAATATTAAAAAAATAATATTTTGTGTTGTACTCAATGTATAACAATTTTTATAATTAAATAGTACACTAGAAATACAATTTTTTTCTATAGAACTGCATTAAATTTCATAAAATAACTATCGTATTTTACAATAATTCAAAAATTAAATTTTTTACAATAAAAAATTTATTTACTTATTGATTTTATGAAATATATCTATAGCTTTTAACATGTTTAAGAATATTTGCCATGTGTACAGTGTACATTATATTTATCTGAAATTACACGGTCCGATTAAAATCTAAGATATGTGAGTTAATAATACAAGTTTTTATAAGTGATTACACTATTTTAAGTTAGTTAGGATTTTGTGCTATTATATTCACTGAGACTTGAAAGCTTCTTCTAAATTGTTTGATATTTAGGTATTTTGTATGTATTTAAATTTTGGACATTTTTAAATGATATGTTGAATTGTTAAGTCAATTAGGCATTAAGTGTGTATGAGTGTTGGATCTTTACTAATTAGCATAGGCGCAAATAGAGGGGCGCTTAGGGGGTATTAGCACCCCCAATTTTAAAAGTAGCACCCTCAAATATTTTTTTTATACTATTACAATCAGTAACTATTCAACGCTATGTCCGGAAAATGAAGAGATTAAGTACCCTCAGTTTTTTTTATTAAAATTGCACCTATGCTAATTAGGAATTGCTCTATAGAAGTGGCTTCCTATCATCTATTGCAGTGTTTTGGATTTGTGATTTTTTGTAATTTTTAATTTATTAGATGTTAAGATTGAATTTCATTAATTTTCCCACACCATGTTTATTTGTTTTGTTTGATGGAGATTTAATATTATTAGTATGTCAGTGATTATTCTAGTCACAAGATCTGCTTTATCAGCCATCCTGATACCAGTTAAACTCTATACCTACCATATTCAGTAATTATATTCAGATAAATTTAATTTTTTTTTAAAAGTGTTAAATTTGGTTGAGATATTTAATTTGTCATCAACAGACATTGATTGTACAAATATTAAATGAGCTAAGTTTTTAGAACTATATATCATACAAATACTCGGGATTCATAATACCCACAGATAGTTGTAAATAATTTTAAGCTGAATATTTTAGTATAAATATGAGTCATGGGTCATGAGGAATATTGAAAAATAATCATAATTATAAGCTTCAATTTAAAATTTAAATGCAATTGAAAATCTAAATCTGTTCATTATCAGTTAAACTGTGAAAACTAATAAATAAACCACTTCCTAAAAGTGTTTTATAAAGTATAACAATTAAATATAAATAAAAACTTAAGTGTACCTACCTAATTCATAGAATTAGAGTAACAATTATAAATAATTAATGGAAGAGTAAATGTAGAGATAGATCATGGATACATTCATTTTTAAGTTTAAATTAAGAGTTTATCAAAAAATCTTCTAATGATATATTGATATTTTATGGTAGATACAAAACAATTAAGGGGATTGGAAGCGGTGACTTTCTGTCTTTGTCTAATACACGTGGAACATAGATATACGCCTGATAAAAATTAAGGAACTTCTAGTTGTTCGATTTAAAATATGTAAAGATGTTTTAATTTGTATACAAGTTTACTTTGCATCGGTCAAAGCACTTTTTTGATTGTTTTATTATTTAAAATAAATATTTTAAATTTGTCAATTTTTATTATTAAATATATTAAAAATATTAAAAATATGCTTCGACCGATGCAAAGTAAACTTGTATACTAATTCAATCATCTTTACATATTTTAAATCGAACAACTAGAAGTACATTACTTTTTGTCAGGCGCATATAGCTATTTTTCCTATGTTCTACGTGTGTAAGACAAAGACAGAAAATCACCGCTTTCAATCCCCTTAAAATCAAACCTTTGAATTTTTGGTTTTGTCATTAATTATTAATTTGCTAGTTATTACATTCTATAGGTTTTAATGTCTTGTTTATGTAAGTTTTAGGAATTAAGCTCAACAATAATAATAATCATATTTTTCTATTTTTGCAAACATTTTTATAACAGTTGAAGTTTCAATAACTAGTTATTAGTAAATAATATGATTCATTATTTAAAAATTAGAACATTAGTATATAGTTTATAGTGTATACCAGCTATAATAATATGAACCTTTACCTGTTGAAAGAATTTAAGTTTTAAAATAAATACTTGATATATTCTGATTATGTTAATATTTTTAGTTAAATTGAATAGAGTTAAAGAAATTTAAATATTGTATTTTATATCTATTTTAGGTTACTATGGAACAAGTAAAACCATTGATCTTAACTGGCAAAAATCAAGAACCTATTATAACCAAAATATCTGACACAATGTTTGGTGTTGTCAAAGATTCTCAGTTAATTGTTATGAGTACAATGGGTAAAGTAGCTGAACAGCAATTTGTTAAATGGGTGGACACACCGTCTATTATTTGTATGTAAAAGTTTTATATTTAAAAATATACTTAACTATTGTACTTATTAATATAATTTTATTTCAGTGTATGATGAACCTTACTTAATTGCAAGTATAAGTGATAAATTGTATGTACAAACTATAGAATCAGTTGAAAGTTCGGTCTCACGTCAAGTAATATCAGCTTCTTCTAAAACTATGAATATGTTCACTTGTAAAAATGGTTTAATTTATGTTTCGTCTACGTTGGATGTTTGCTGTTTAAAAGCAGTTCCATTTGCTAAACAAATCAAACGGCTTCTTGAAGATAAAGATTTTCAGCTTGCTTTAAAATTGGCTGTAAGTAGTTAACTATAAAGAATGTTTTACATAGAATAATGCATTTTAAATTGAATACTATTTCCTTACAAAAAATTATTTAGAGAAATGTACATTTTACTTAACTTTTTTTTTTTAAAAATGTGTATTAAAACGTTGATTACTACAGCTGTCATGTATATGCTCTCTTCTTATATAAAAAATTTGTATTTCAAATTAAATAACATCTATAACTACAATAGTGGATATTACGTGAATGCAACCTAGCCAAACACAGCTGACTTCATGCAGTCTAATAAACACTTTCTTTTTATTTGCAACATATAGAACGGAAATCACAAATTTAAAAAAAGTATTTCCCAATACAGTAAATTTAATCCAGTGCAACTAGCTGCAGTTGTCAGAAGGTCAATACTTTAATAATAGTTTACAATTTTAATCTATTTTACAGATAATTGGCAATTGTGATTCTATCACCAACAATTACAATTCTTTTATGTAGTGTTTTTAACTGTTTATTGATTTCCATAGACGTGTCCAGACCTTTGATGCAGAGGGAACAACCCTGCACCCCCCGTGGACATGTCTATGTTGATTTCTAGTAATTTAAATCTAATTTAATTGATATTGTATCTGTTTTAAAATATTTTAATATTTCAGTTCACTATTCATCCTATCTTTTGAGTTTATTTGTTTAGTAACATACACATAAAAATAAAAATGATAACTAATGTAATAACTAGAGCTCAGATTTCAATGCATTTGCATCTTTTTTTTTGGAATCTCTTACACGATGCTACAAATTTGTTTCAAGTACTCTGTCTTCTATCCACAAAATTTTTTTGAGGCATTTTTGACAAATTTCTCCTATTATAACTAAAAAAATTGACTTCATTAAAATATTAGTACTGTATAGTACTACGTAATATAAATTATTTTCATTTTGACCTTACCACCAGGTAATCCGGTTTTAAATTAGAAAAGACTGAAATTGTAAATTTCTCTTATTGTATGGTGTAATGCTAATGTAATTTAAGTTTTTACTCACTTTTTTGTATTATATTTTTTTTTACATAATAATTTGAATTTATTTAATAAATAATGCATTTTTGGTATTTTTAAGGGCATTTGTATCTGAGCCCTAGTAACAACAATAAAATTCCCTTTTAACTGTTATAAAAGTAAATCAATATTATTTTTATACAGTCATAATTCTTATTAATAAAAATCATATATTCATACTTATATTTTACGTACAATATAGAACATATCTGATGAATCTATCGATGATAAAGAAAAAAATGTATCACAAATTAGAACCTTATATGCCAATGATTTATTTGAAAAAAAGAAATATCAAGAATCTATGAGAGAGTTTTTGAAGTTAAATACGGGTATGAAGAATTTATAATTAATATTTTAAAATTTATCTTTGTGCAATAATGATTTAATTCTTACAGATCCTTATGATGTTATCAGATTATTTCCAAATTTATTACCTCAAAGTGATTCAGATTATGGAGAAGAAATACTTGAAAAAGAGATGGAAATAAAAATTGTTGCATTGATTGAATATTTAACTGAAGTAATTAGACGAGTATTTAATTTAATTGATTGTATTTCAAGATTAAAACTTGGTTTCTGGTGAATTTTTAGGTGAGATTTAATCTTTTGAAAGAACCCAATATTAAAAATCAGTCAGATATTCTTGAAACAAATACTAATCATCAAGAACAGTTACTTCAGATTATAGACACAACACTTCTAAAATGTTATTTACAAGTAAGCTAGCTATAGATATGAAAAATAATGAAAAAATTATAATTTTTAAATGTTTGTGTTATAGACTAATGATGCTCTGATAGCGCCTCTTTTAAGACTTAACCATTGTCATTTATTAGAAACTGAAACAACCTTAAAAAAGTATAAGAAATACAGTGAATTAATAATTTTGTACCAAACTAAAGGACTACATAGTAAAGCATTAGAACTTCTTCAAAAGCAGTCAGATGATTTTGATTCTAATCTCAAAGGACCTGAAAGAACTATTCAGTACCTACAAAATATTGGTAATTAATTACCATTATTATTTTTTATTATATGAATTACTACAATTTACAAAATATTTACATTATAGGTTCAAATAATATTGATATCATTCTACAGTTTTCTGATTGGGTATTAAAAAAGTATCCAGAAGAAGGGCTTACTATATTTACAGAAGATGTTGCTGAAGTAGAAAATTTACCTAGACCTAAAGTATTAGATTTTTTAATTAGAAATCACAAAAATTTGATTATACCTTATATGGAACATGTAATACACGTTTGGAATGATACTAATGCTATATGTCATAATGCTTTAATACATCAATATAGAGAAAAGCTTCAAAAATACAACACCATGTCAATGCAAGCTGATGAACAAACAGCACAAAATACTAAAATAAAACTTCTGGAATTTTTAGAACAATCAAAGTATTATACTCCTGAAACAGTATTGGTACATTTTCCATTGGATGGTAATATTAAAAAAGTTTTACTATTATTAAATTGTTAAAGATATCTTTTTTTTTTTTATTTTGTTAAAAAAAAAAAAAAAAAAAAAGATATCTTACCACTATCACATATAATTTAACAGGATTTTTTGAAGAACGTGCTATAGTATTAGGTAAGCTAGGTCGCCATGAACAAGTCTTGTCGATGTATGTCACTGTGTTGGATGATGTTAACCGAGCGATTGAATACTGTGATAAAGTTTATAAATCAAAAAATGAAAACTGTGATCAAGTAATTTTTATAACTAAAAATTATAATACATCTTATGTTTATACATTTAAAAATTAATTATAGATTTACGTTATACTATTGAGATTGCTCATTGACCCTCCAGATAGTTGGTTAGCTGGACTAGGTGATGTATCAAAACCAGCACCCAATTTAGAGAAAGTTATTGAAATTTTAAATAAAAATGCTGCTCAAATAGCTACTCCAGATGTATTAAAAGTATTACCAGATGAAATACCCATTCATCGTATAAGTAATTTTCTAGTTATTGCTCAAGAAAAAGCAATTAGCAATAGAAGGCTTTATCAAGTGAATCGTGGACTACTTTATGCTAAACTTTTAAAAGTAATAATTATTAATATTGTTTAATATGTACTTGAAATTCTAATATTCAATATTATTCTTTATTAGATTCAACAACAGAGAATATTTTATGAATCGCAAAATATCACTTTGACGGAATTTAATATCTGTGGAGTATGTAAAAAACGATTTGGAAATCAAAGGTATTTTAATTAATTAAATAATAAAAAACAAAATGTTCATTATCTTAATGTTTCAGTGCATTTGTAAGATGCCCAAATGGTGAGATTGTCCACTATTCATGTCATAATCACAAGGCAGATCAATAAGAAAACTTATAATATCCGAGTTCGTTGGCATAGGTAAAAACTGTCATGAATTATATAGATATGTCAGATCCAGATCCTTCATGATCAGAATCCATGAATGTATCTTCTTCATGTACAGCATTATTGAATGGTGTTGATTCATTTTCAGCATTATTAACACCACTAAATGTCGCATCTAAAAGTGAACCATTTAAAACGGGTCCAGTAGAATCTGCGGATGTGGCTGTTGAAGTATTGCACGGTTTTCCCAAACCCTCTAAACTCTCCATAACTCGTTTGTTATTCGGGTCAAGACTAAAAAAAAACCATTAAATGATAGTTATTAAGTGAATTTTTTAAATTTTAATTTATAAAATCTGTATAATAAATTGTAATAAAAAAGTAATATTTTATATATATATAGTTACATTAATTTTAGAATACAATTATTAAAAAAAAATCCTATTGTTATCAGATGAAATATTCTAATTAAACTATGTTTTTTGTTTTTATTGTTTTTACAATTAGACATTAATATTTAATATTTACCTAAATTTTATTATTTTTAAAAATGAAAACATTATTATACTTAAATTATTAAGATATTATATTATATTAATATCATTTATTCAATCATAATATTTATTACACCTAACAAAGAATATCAAACAACCCTTAAAGATAGTTGAGCAACTTGTAATTGTAGTGTAATCAAGTGAAATGGTGTTAAATAAAAAGATTGTGCATGTAAAGTAAACACATTTCCCTGACCAATAAAAATGTAATTTTATTATACTTTGATTGTCTTAAATTATATTTTAATTTCTTAATTTTAGAGCATTAGACAATTTAGTTCACCTATTTTATAAATATTCAAAAAATAACAAATAAACATACTATAAAATGCAAGTTGTAGAATTCTGTGTTTGTAATTATAGCATAATAATAATAAGATAACTTGATCATTGCATAGACTGATGAGCTATAACATATATTACTGCAAGATCATGAACTGGAGTAAATAATTACCACATGGCCTATGTGCAATACTAACGGTTGATTAAATTGGCACAATTACATAAGTTAAATAAAATTGCTGAAGGTTATCCTATCCTAATAATAATTAATTAAATTTATATAATTTTTTAACGTATATATAAATAAATTATCATTTCTATTAAATTTATGGATACACCATTATATAAAAATCTGCAAGTCAAAATGACTGATATCATTGTTAACCACAATATTATTACATCTCTTTTCTTCTTGTTTAAATGTTAGTATCTTTATCGCTCGGAAGCTTCTATGCAAGTGACAATCATTATTTCTCTCTCTATTATGTAAGTTTAAAAGTGTGTATTTAGCGAATATAAGAATGCCATATCCACATGATTGATATAAAATGTAAATCAAATTAATTACTTTAGTGCAGAATAATAGAAGTCAAATGCTTTTTCTAATTGATTTTGTTTGACACTTAAATCACCCAACATTTGATATAATCTACAAGTTGGTTGATCTAATGCTTGCTTATGTAATACAGCAACAGCAGGACTGTAATTTCCTTCTTGTTCAAATATCTGAGCAATCATATATATTGCTGGAAGATAATATTCGTCAACATTTAATGCTCTTTCCAAAAGTATTTTTGCTTTGCCAACAGTCATTGGATCTTTCATTAATATTGAAGCATATAACTGGAAAATAAATATGAATTATTTAATATATATTTATAAATACAAAGAAACTTATGAATATTTACTTAAGAGATATAATAATTAAATTGATATTGATTTACTAAATATTCCAACCTCTAAGTAAAATAGGGAACAAGAAAATTGAAATGAAAATGATTTTTTTTATGATTTGTATTTAAATAGAAATATTGCTGCTTCTAAAATACTAATTTATAAAATTTGACAACCTTTTGCATTAATGATATAATTGCTATTAAATCAAAAATATATATAACATATAAATTATTAATAAAATTATTACTTACAGTTAATGCTTTTGGATGGTTATTCATTTGTTTACAACAATTGCTAGCAGCTGTCACAGCATTTCTCATCTTATGCAATGCTATGTAACAATCTACCATACCTTTATGTGGATCGAACAGATAAGAAGCAATCTAAGAAATAAAACATCCATTATATCATGATAAAAAAAAGAAAATTTAATAACTTACATCATTAGCTTTACGAAATTGTAAAATAGCATCAGAATACTTTTTCATACTTGTTAATATCATTCCGTGCAACAATAATGCTTCAATATTTCTTGAATCAACAGAACAAGCCTGTATAATCACATAATGGTTAGCATACAGTAAATTAAATATATTTATTTAAAAATCTTTACAAATACCTTTTGCGCCAAACACAAAGCTTTTGAATAATTACTATTACTATAGCATACAAAAGCAAGAACAATCCACATATGGGAATCAATCGATGATTCATCTGCATAACTTGTCGGGAGTAATTTTTCTAACTCTCTGTTGTGTTTTTCCATGTATAGACACATAGCTAGAGTACACAGGCCATCTTGCATAAGTGGATTTAACCTGTAAGCCTACAACATGAACTGTATTAAAATATATTTAAAAAAAAAATAAAATTGAAACAAGGAATGGTTTTAAATACTAACTCTTTGTAAGTAAATTAGTGCATTTTTACGATCTCCATAAAAATAATATGATCTTCCAATAGCTACTAATAATCTATTACTATTGCATAAAGGTGAATTATCATCCAACTGTTTTAAGGTACTAATAGCTGCAGGATATTCAGTCTGTTGAAATAGATAGGCATGGGCTTTTATCCAACCACTAATCCTAAAAATATATATAATATGTACTATATATATATACAATCAGTAATATAACTTCATAAATATTAAATACTAACCATTCAAGTCCATTAATTCCAACCATTTCTAACATAATAGCATTTACTTCATTTCCTTTAACACCTAAGCTCAAAAGCCCTTCAGCTGCTTCAATTGCTAGTGGGCATTCCTTGAAAATTAAATTAAAACTGAATTAAATTATCTATAAATTAGTTAAATATTCTGAGAAAAACAAACAATGCAGTAATGATTTTTTAAATTTGATTTTAATTTTATCTTTATGAATATAAATTTAAAAAAAAAGAGATATATTTAAGACATTTTTTTATAACAATATAATAATTTTAAGTTTGAAAAAAATTTTTATAGAGATTAACATTAAACAATATGATTGAAAATTAACAGTAATATAATATCTAGCTTATAAAAAAACTTTGGTATTCTTGATGTATGCGGTTTACCTCACACTTGTCGTCTACCACACATGTCTTTACACATTTTATAATATGGTCTACCGCACACCTAATCTACCACACATCTATATAATATGTATATATTATATATATATTATATAGTTATTCCTAATGATTCGTCGACGATTAAGTTTTATCTTAACGTTGTAACTTCTTTAATAATAATATAATACTATAATATAACCTAGGTCTAATGTATGAGATAATCGGTTACTGTTTAGTTTGTGCTGTAATACATGATACATTTTTCTGCACTTAAAACATTTTAAACATTATGTTAGCCAAATATTTTTATGCAATTGAAGAATTGGAGGAAAATACCATAGCTTTTTTAAAGGAAAGAGGACTTATTGACTTTTTTACCTATGTGGTAGGCATATATAAACATAGGTGGTAGACCACATGTGACATGTAGAAATGGGCAGTAGACTGCATACGACAAGAATACCAAAACATTAAAACTATTACAAAAGATTGCAGATACTTACTTTTAAAACTTTGTTATAAGCAGTAACAGCATGAACAATATTGCCCATTTGATGATTTAGTTTTGCTATGGCCATGTTAATTTTAGTTTTTCTTTGTTTGGATGGTACTGATTGTAAAATAGCTAAAGCCTGTTTATTATCTTTTAATTTCACCAAACATAAATGCAAATGATATTTTATATCTATAAAAATAAACAGTATTTTGCTATTTTTAATAAAAATTAAATAAATAAAACACTAAAAATGTATTACATATATTATTTATACTAACCTAAATCAGGCATAGGATCTTTTAAGCCATCATATTGTTTTTGTGTAGCTTTTGCTGTAGAACAGGCATCTTTAAAGGTCAATGCTGTTTTATACGCAGCTTCTGCTTGACGATAATTACCTAAGTAATAATGTGAATCACCCTGATATGCTAATATACGGAATTTATGTGGGGCTGTTAAGATATCTGTTGAGTGTTCACTAACTTTTAAAACCATCTCTGCCTAAATAAAATTTAAGTAAAATTAGTCAAAAAATATAATAAAATAAAATAACACTTTCTAAATATATATATAATTTACCACTTTTATGACATTGGAGTGTAACTTTTGACTGTGTAACAATTTTATTTGATCAAATAACATACTCATTTTGAAAAATAAATTTAAATTTTGTATTAGATTGCCTTTAAAAATAATAACTTTTGGCACTTTTAAATGTAATTATGTATAAAATTAATATTATTGTTACTTGTTAGAAGTAAAAATCCAAAATAAAAGATAGGAAAATACAATATTCAAGAAGTATTTTAAAATAAACAAAACAATAGGTACAATTAGATAAATGTATAGTTAAAAATCATAGGAAAAGGTTATTCCGGTAAAATACAATTCAGTACACTATATAGTAGAAAAAGTTTAACAAGCCAAATAGCTAATAAACGAAAAAATGTAATTATAACGATTAACAGCTTAAAAGTTAATAAAGTCACAGCGTTAATTAATTAATATTTAATAATAATGTCTTAACGAAATAACGAATAATCTGTAATCTGTATGAGTTATCACTAATAACAACATAGATATTAGATGGAACAAGAGACCAATCACGGTTCATGAGGGTTCTTGTGAATTTGAGAATTTGTAGCGCTCCTCGTAATAAATAATCAATTCATTTTATCCATATTCCCGCGCAAATAACATTTAAACTCAATAGTTAATTATTAAACATACAAGACACAACAATAACAGTTCAAAAGTTTGAACAATTAAATAATAATGATAATAACAATAAATACCATCACGAGGAAGGTTAATCTTCTATATTATAATATTTATATATTCATAATTCATATAAAAGAAGAGACTGATTAAAAAGTGATTCATCGAGACATTGACTGACTGACACAATTTATCAACGCTGGGTCTACAAACTTTGCCAATCCTAATCAACCCTCTACCTCATCATACTACCGTATAGACATATAGTTAATTCCTACACAAACACGGTAACGCCGTCTGTTGGCAAACAGTATCTACATAAAACATAAATACATAATATATATAAACCTTTATACACGCATTTCAATTTGAAATCCCGAGTAGGTACCTATATATTAATACATTATAATATTTTTACGATCATAACGCAGGTCGTTATATCTAATAGTAAATTAACTTCTTTCGCGGTGTTGCGGTAGACCGCAACTTCGACTGCGGAATCTAACATTTAAAATAGTATCGTGAAGTCAAATAAGACGCATCAGCTTTTAATTAAATATTTAATCTCTAGTCCATAAGTTTATCGAAGTATCGAGAATATAGAACTTTATAATTAGTATTGTATAAGACTACTTGTACAAGCAGCCCACCTGCAGACTGCAGAGTTCTTACAAAGGTTGAAAGGTGTTACTGTGTTGACGATATAATATACTTTTTGTGCAGCACTACTGCACTAGTAAAATCATTTTGCTTTATCCAGTAAGTATAATAAATTAATAACCAATAAATAATAATATTCAAATTATTTATTTCTTAAGAAGACTATGAACCCTTAGTACCCATCTATGATTTTTTATAAAAATTTAAATTAATATCATATCATATAGATATAATTGAATCATAATATTCACATGGGGCATCGGTTGAGTCTCAAATGTCGATACTTATAGTTGAGTACTTGAGTAGCTTACTGATGGCGTGACTGGTTTTTTTTTTTTTTTTTGCTAAGACTATTGGATTATACTATTTATACTAGATAAAGTATAAACGCCTGCCACGAGCACGTGCTCAATTCCCTTAAACCTCGGGCTTTCATTTTGTTTAATATTTCTATTTTCCATGTAGATATTAAGATATTGAGTTGATACGGACACTGTTACGCGTTGAAGTTTAGATTCAGGCGGAATAATACCACACCACCTCGTTTTTTACTAGAAAATCATGACCTAACAGAATCACACGGCAGTATATATAAGTTGTCGAGTATAGGGGAACATAGGACGAAATAAGGTTTTAATATAAGAATAAATTGTTTATTTCATATGATATTTTTCTAAAATTACAGTCATATTATCTTTATGTCATCTCATATGTATGGGGCAAAATGGAGTACTCTTTATAAACTGAATAACAATTTAACTAAACACAATTTTTTTAATTTTTTAATTTATTTTATTACCTAATCTTAGTTTTCTTATTTCATTTTTACAAATAATTGTATGAGTAGGTAACATAAAGAAAAAATAGTTTTATGAGTAATATAATATGTATAAAAAAAAATTATGAACAAAATTCACATCAATGCCAGCATAAAAATTATGAACATAAAGATTGTGCATTTAATCTAGCCATCAATAGACTTAAAAACTAAAGTAAAATTCATCACAATAAAAACAAATATCATCATCATTTTATAAATATCACGTCTTCATTTTGTCCCTAAAACACATGTTATATTTATTGAATTATTTTGGCAGACGTTATGACGTTTATTATTTTTATGAAAACACTCTTTTTAGTTTTTATGTACATAGATATGCATTGCTGAAATAATTAATAATTAAAAAATAATTTACCTTCAATCAAAGAAAAAATTAAAAACATTATTTTTAAATCACGGTCTGCACGGTATTTTTATCAATAGGTATAGGTAACTCATATTATAATGCAAATAAAATAATTAAATATTAACTACGTTTTCTCGAAGGAGGACCAATTCTAAACGGCTATATTAAAAACTTAAATTGTCATTATTTCCTTAAAAATTAATTATGTTCCCCTATTAATTGGGGGAAAATGTGAATAATTGTATTCTTTTGGTTCCAGTTTATCAGATAAGTGAATCGTTTTATAGTCTATATTCTATAATCTATATATATATAAACTTATTATTAGCTTTGTCCTCTGTGTACGCAGTCACTTTTCGAGAGATGCCGTACCATAATAGTGTATGCAACCATGCAGGGTTTCGATGGCGGATACTTTTGAGGGTGATATCAGAGCTAATATATTATTACCTTTATGAAAAAGTGGATCGGATTCAGGGTCTTTTGTTAATATTTTTGTAGCTTCATTTTATATGGTAATATAAACATAGTTATTCGTTTAATTGCGTAATAGTAATTACAATATAACTAATATATATGTAGTTAGGTATGTAGTAGGTACCTACTTTATACTTATAGATAAGTACTTGACTATTTGAAACCTATTAGCTATGTTTATATACCCAGTTCGCCGACACTATAGGTTTTTTATATGAATTGTATTATTCATTCAATAAATACTTTATTCCGGAAACATAAAATTTATATATACAAAATAATTCAACTAAATACTTTTTGAAATAGCTGCTGAAATGGATTAACTATAGGTATAGTATCAAACTTAAAGGTCTCCGGGCCCCAAAACAGCTTCTAAAAAGGGCGTCTTTTTAAAATATATTAATAAAAACTGCTTTTAATTTGCTATTAAAAATGTATAAAATATGGTTAAGATAGACATTATTACTTTATACAATATACATCCATAACAATATAACATCAACAATATAGTAAATTAGTAAAACATATTATTAATTTCCAAGTTACTATCTACCTCATGATGATATTTATATAAGGCTATTGCCTATTTCTATCGAAGCCTTAAAATAAATAAATAAATAATATACTATATACAAAATATTTCTCCATGTTGATCCATTTTGTGTGACATTTTTTTTTGTTTTTGGTACTTGAGCACCGAGAAGGTAGGTATCTAAGAGCCACTAGGCAGCTGCCTATAGTTTGCCTAGGCAGAAGTTTAGCACTGAGTCCATGTCCATAAGAATAAATTACTTCAGTCTACATTAATATGGCTTACAAAACTATTTTTATACTTTAGAATATTATTTTAACAGTTTTTTATTGGTACCCATATTCAACATAAAACTTTATACATCAATATTAACTACATAATTCAATATGCATTTTATCTCCGTCTCAGTGATAATTATTAAATATGATTAACATCTATATTTCTTTTAAAACTTGTAGGTGTAGACTGTTGGTATACGGTATACCCTATTTTAATAGAACTTACAAGCTATTTATTGGATAATTACCTTTTTGACTTATGACTAATGTAGCTCAATAATTATAATTATCATTATTATCAATATATAATTAGTTTTAATATTAGAATATCCGATTTATAATTTGATTATATAATAAATAAAAGATTAATAAAATCATTGATTATAAATACTATAGTATATTCAATGATAAAATGTATACTTATTATTAATTTTATATTTAAATTATAATTATAAGTGATACATAATTTTGAATACAAACACAAATAATAAAAAATATATCCACAACTAATATTAATATTTATAAATATTTAAATATGAAAAAATGATACAATAAATTGTAAATACATATAGACAGATAGAAAAGTTACGGTAGTACTTAAATATAAACACATCGTTATTATTATTGTACGAGTATATTATAATGAATAAATCATGTTTTATATTTAATATGATGATTGTAAACCAAATCACGCCACTTTGTTATACATCAGACTACATATTACTTCCTTATTAATTGGTTATAGATAAAAACATTATATTAGGATTATTAGTGAATTAGCCGTTTAGGTGCGGTTACGCTGCAGTTGGAGTATATATATATACGTTGTAACTTGTAATTGAGTGTTTATTAGGTTTATTTCACTCGGTATAT
This sequence comes from Rhopalosiphum padi, assembly GCF_020882245.1. NCBI lineage: Eukaryota > Metazoa > Arthropoda > Insecta > Hemiptera > Aphididae > Rhopalosiphum > Rhopalosiphum padi. The sequence goes on from NC_083597.1 coordinate 36,258,740, forward strand.
TTAAACGTTAAATTTAAATTTTTAAACACTTATCATTATTATTAATAAAATTAAACTTTCTATTTTAAAATGTCAAAAGTTCCTGCTGTAAATATGTCTAATTATGACAAACAAGGATGTCTCGACGAGATGTTTAAAATTCAAGCAAACGCTACCCCAAATGCAGTTGCTGTAGTTAATGTTGATGGATCAACGGTTAGTTCAGTTGTTTATAGTTTATATTATATCGACATTTAATAAAATGAATTGTTACTTTCATTTAAGGTCACGTTTAAAGAATTAGATGAAATGACAGATGTATTGGCCGCAAAACTAAGGAGTATTGGTGTTACCAAAAACTCGATGGTTGGAATCATGATGGAACGTTGTCTTGAGTATACTATTAGTTACATTGCTATTCATAAAGCTGGTACCTACGTCATTAGTGACATTTATTATTTGTTTATTCTTTATTAGTAAAGGTTTAATAATTTAATATTCAACAAATTATATTCTAACTGTATAGGTGGCGCATGTTTAATCTTGGAGGTATCTTATCCATTACCACTACTTCGTTCGGTTTTAGAGGATTCGACTCCTAAAGCAATTCTTACCAAAGAATTCTTTGAAAGTCGATTTAAAGAACAGCAACTAATTTACTTGGATAATGGTTGGTACGATAATTTGAAGAAATCAGTGGATAAATCACTTCTCAAGAAAGAACCAAATGAACTCGATGATTTGGCTCTTGTAGTGTTCTCATCTGGCACCACAGGAAAACCAAAAGGTATTTTTCGTTATATAAATGTATGATACTATTAAAATTAACCTTAGATAATGTCAAGGTAAAATTTGTTATAGGTATATTAATTATTCATAGAAAAAACTATTTAACTTAGTTGTAAACGTAATTTAATTCAAAAATTGCTTTGATATAAAATGTATACAATTTATATTAATTAATTAATTTTTCATTAATTCCATATTATACCAATGTAGGCTTTTAAATATTTAGTTTAGACAATAATATATTAAAGCGACTATTAGTATTAATTAATTGTTAACTTTGATTAATAGACTTAAATATAATAATAAAAAACTACTAGATCAAAACTTTTTTGTCAACTGTTATAAATAGTTATTATGTTTACCTAATTTAAACAGTTTTGCTACTGACTATATACAAAATAGTAAATATTAATGTATTTGTATAGTTATATAGCTATATGAAAATTAAACAGATATAACAAATATTCATATTTATAAAACTAAATAATTGTAAAGGTATTCAATGTCCTCATCGTGGTGCTGTGTATTCATTTACATGGAGACATAAAGCATACCCTTACGTGGATGAAGACAGAGAAGCTTGTAATGTATTTTTTATCTGGGAAATGATTAGACCATTACTTAAAGGTAAATTTATATTTTATTAATTTATTGGTAGTATAGATGGTATGTGTGGACAAGTGGTGTATTTTTAAAAAACAATACATTAAAGATTAAAGATGATTAAAGAGTTGGTTGTATCGTATAATCACTATAATCCAACATGTACGTTATATTGTTATTTTATGTAAGTATTATATATATATACTATCTCTTACCTATTAATTATTTTTATTTAAAATAAATTTATAATTAATTGATAAAACATAAAGAGTAAATATATTCTTTTAGTCACATGCATATGAATTAATTTATAAGTTTTATAAATTAGCTTAATAACGAAATAATTATAATTAATATATAATATACTTGCATAATTTTAAATTAAATAATATATGTATTTCGTTATTTTTTAATTTATTTTTTATAATTGTATATTTATTACATTTAGTTGTCTATTATGTAATATACGCAAATATTTATAGGATTTCCGATGTATATAATTCCTGATGATGCGATTTACGATCCGCCAAGATTATTAATGTTTTTACGGATAAATAAAATAACAAGAATGTTATTCACGCCATCGCTTTTACAAACAGTCCTAGATTACAAGGGTATAAACATTCCCGAAGGATTCAAATCACTTAAGTAAAATATTTAATCAAATATCAAAAAACTATTAGGCTATATCATATTATTTCATATTCATAATATTTCTTTATTTTTGTAATAATTGTTTATTTATTGCATATTCATCAGACAAATTTGGATATGTGGAGAAGTAATGACATCCTCTTTAAGAGACAGAATGGAAAAAATTGCTCCGTGGGTTAAAATGTTTAACTTTTATAGTGTGTCTGAATGTCATGACGTGACTTGTGCTGGTAACTATTAAATATATTTATTATTTTATAATATTCATTACTTAACATTTTATAGATGTTTCAAAAGCATGTAACTTAGAACCAAGCAAATTTGCTCCCGTTGGTGCATCTTTGCCTGGTGTTCACATAATAATAATGGACAACGAATATAAAGTTAAAAGCATAGGAATATCAGGCGAGGTAAAATTATATTTTATTCGGTTGAATAATGTTCTTTCGTTAGGTTCTTAAATAGTAATAACCGCTTTAATATTATGATTACGTATGTATATACATAGATTTATGTCGGAGGACCTACACTTGCAATTGGTTATTTAAATCGTCCCGAATTAAATGCTTTAAGATTCATTAAAAGACCCAGTACAGTACCAAAAGAATTTGGTGATCGATTATACAAAACCGGTGATTGGGGTTATTTGAGATCTGATGGAAGTTTAGAGATTTGTGGACGTTGTGATACTATGGTTAAGATTAGAGGCTATACTGTTGAACTACAGGTTAGTATAGGACTATAGCATATAAATTAAACTACCAGATGCCAGTGTTTTTATTACATAATTATTTTTTGTTTAGCTATCATATATGACATTTATTATTTAATCACAAATATATATCTTTTGTCAATATTATCTAAATAAATATATGACTATAATTTATGTATTTTATGCATTGTATGCATCCGTTATTGGTTCTTAGATTTTATGATGTATTAATATAATTTATAAACACTTTATTTTTATAGGCTATTGAAGCTACTATTTTAAGTGAACCTGAAGTAAATTCCGTGTGTGTCTTATCCATTGGAGAAGAAGGCACTGACAAGTATTTAATAGGTTATGTTGTATTAGAAGCTGAAGCAAAGTTATCTGCATCATCATTAAAACAAAGATTGAAACTTAAATTACCATTTTACATGGTTCCACCATTTTTCTTCTTCTTAGATAGGTTTGTATAGAACATATAGGGGTGACTCTTGTGCATTGTTATTTTTTTTTACTTTTTATGATAACAAAAATGTGATAGTTTATTTAATACGTTGTTTGGTAATTTCGATTATCTGAAGGAAGTATTAATTAATGTATTCGGTAGTTTTAACTTTTTAAGATCATTTTTTATTTTTTTTTATGAATACATTTATGTGTGTCTTTAAGTTTTTAACTTTTGACTTTTGAGTATGATAAAAACTACTCCAATAGCTTCAAATAACATTTTATAGAAAACAATATTATATTAGTATTATTGAAAAATAGTTTTGATGTATTCTCAAATACTTTATTGTAACTCAAGGTCGTACATAGGTAAGGGGGGGTTCAAATCCTCCCCAATATTTTCTTGCATTACCCAAATTTATCATTATTTTATAGGTACACCACTTACTAAGATTTGTATACGCTGCCCCTCCCCCCACGAGAACATTTTTTTGGGAGTACGCGACCTTATAGAGATCTGTTTTTTGGATACTCAAAAATGTTCGTGTAAACTGGACCTGGATTTTTCGTAGTCAGAACATGACATTTTTTTCCGATGTCTTAACACCATTCCTCCATTTTATTTATTAACCCTTTTGACAAATTTGACATTTGACATAGTACGCCGCCAAAAGACGCGTATGGGCCAAGCATCAATTACACAAAAACAAAATTCCTCAAGAATTTTTAAACTTTTATATTAATATATTATAGGCATATTTTTAGCTCAAATGTCCTTGACCCTTGATTGTTGAGTGTCATTATCAGAAGACATCAATGCACAAGTAGGTACATTCATCGTAGTAGCGGGGTTTTTAAACGTATAGTAGCGTCATAATAAGGTAATAGGAACGATAGGGTATTTCATGAGGCCATTGCTTCAAAACCAATTTGCTTTCGGGACTTGGCTATGAAATATAACAATATATAATTATACGGTTTTGGATAATAAAATGTAGGAGGTGGTGATGATTGACCTTTCACATCTATAGCATTTAGGTTGGTTTTAAGGGAATTGAAAGCGGTGATTTTCTATCTTTGTTTAATACATACGCAATATAGGATTATAGACGTGTTTTATTTCCAACGTACTAATTGATATAACGAAGCAATAAGAATATTCTGAACACAGATTTTATCGTCAAATCGACTTTCCCACATTTTAATGTTACTCCCCCAAAATCCTAAAATCGTTTTATTAAAAAAGTATTTAAAAAATTGACATATTATAATTTATTCCTGTTGGAGAAGTAAAAATCAAAAATATGAGAAAGTCGATCACAAGAAGACTTGATGCCAAATTTAAATCAGTTTTCAGAATTCTTATCGCTTTATTATATTAATCGGTACGATGAAAATAGAACACGTCTATAATCCTAATATGTTGCGTGTGTGTTAGACAATTCTTTAAATTTGATATAGGTAATAAATAATAATACTAATAATGCATATTATAATAAATTCCTAAAAACAAAACTTACTATAATACTATATTATAATTTATAGACTATTTATAGTTTATTTAAACACAATTGTCAATTAAATATGATTAGGTACTTATGTTTTATAAGTGTTATAATATAATATCAATAGTCATTACTTATTAGTCATTATTCATATTCGTAGTTTATCTTTAGTCTTAAAATATTAATGTAATAATATAATATTATTAGCTATGGAAAACTTTTAAATACCCACCGAGGCAGCGCGAGAGTGTAGTTGATTCACTCGTGTCGTACAACAGTGACACTCCAAGTCGGTATTTTGGTCGCAACTCACAAATTAAAGGACACGAAGACAAAGCACCAACAGCACCAACTGGCTAACTGGCAACTACACTCTCGGCCTCTCGGAAAGCCGGGAATGTCGTTAAAATGTTCAATTCACATTTCACGACGAGGCGACCTCGTGAGAGTGTGGACTGTGGAGCTAGCGTTACAATAATATATTATAATATATTATAATATATAAATAACAATTATTTATAATAACATTAAATATTATAACTTAATTATAGATTGCCAGTTGTAGCAGCTTCTGGTAAATTGGATAAGTCAGTTTTACCAAAAATTATCTTGGATAAATCAAATGGTATTTTAATTGAAAACTGGAAAACACAAACTGAAAAAACTGTGGCTATCATATTTTGTAAAGCTTTGAAAACCTATAGTCTTGATGTTGAAGATAATTTTTTTGAGAATGGCGGGTAAGTAGAAAATAAACTACCTATAAGAGTATTTTTATAGTAGTTACCTACCTATTGTAATAGAATATAGTTAAGAAATCTATATAATATAAAAATTGATAATTTGTGGTTAGGTTACCATGTTCAAAACATATTTTTATTAAATTTCTAGCAATTTACACATTAATTACCAATATGTAATGATGCCAAATTGTCTATTGTGTTATTTGTATTGATCGATTTTAATAAAATACAATTAATACACCTACATGTAATGCTTGTCAAATAAAAATTAAAAATCATGAGAGATTAGATACCTAGCAAATTTTTAAATTCAAAGATTTAGTTAGTAGTTAGTACATCTTAATTAGTGAGAATAAGCCACCATAGACTGTCTTAATACCACCATATTTTTAGACTGTCGACACAAATTTATAAAATGAAACATTTGATCTTATTTTACTATGTACAGGTCATTTAGTTGGGTTGTTAGTAATAAACCATTAAGAAGTATAATGATTATAATGTAACAAAATGTGAACAAACTAATATAGTAATATAGGTAGCTATAGATATGTACTATCTATATATATTATCTATAGCCTGGTTAAAAGGCTCAAGCCCCTCCTCCAAGATGTATGAGCTAGTTGTTCCAGTGTGTTACTGTCTCTACACTCTATCACATTCATGAGGATTGACCATGCCTATTAATTCCCATTACTTATAGGATGTACCAACTGTCATAAGTACAGTCATAGAAAAGAGATTATTATATTATACATACCTACTTATAATAATAGGTAAAACTTTTATTATTTTATTTCTAAAAAATACTACATTGTTACTGGTGAGACTTAGTAATAAAATATAAACTCTCATCAAATTATTTTGTATTTACTGTTATTTTTAATTTTAGGCATTCATTATTAGCAGCTAGTGTAATTGGAGAATTAAATAATACATTTGGAACTCAATTGCGTGTATACGACTTATTTCTAAATCCTAATGTTAAAGCAATGGCATCACTATTAGATCAAAACATATCTGCATCACATGAAATTAACTTAATGAAAGAACTAAATAATCTTGTCGATGATTCTATCATGTAATGTATACGGATTCTTGGTTGAATACAAATTACATTTTATAACAAACATTATATACCTTTATAGTTCAGATAAAATGATAAGATGGTTTTGGAGAGCTGCAAATTTAAATAAAAATAAATTCACTAATGGTAATGTACTCCTTACTGGCGCAACTGGATTTGTTGGTGCATTTATTTTGCAAAAGTTATTGCAAACTCAAGTAATTATTATCTGTGTACTAATATTAAATTTACTAATAATAATTGCACTATTATTACAAGTACTCTATCAATGTTTTATCTAGGTGAACATATTCTGCTTGATAAGGGATTCAGCAGAATTCAAACCTTTGGAAAAGCTTGAACAGACTATGAAAAAGTATAATATAAATGTTGGTTCTTTAAATAGCCCATTTTATTCTAAAGTTGTTGTCTTAAAAGGTACCTATATAAATTGAACATTGAAAACTATCTACCTATATACTTAATTGCTATATATGTTATGTACTATGTAATATTTATGCTATAATAATGAAATATAATATATTTTGTATAACATGATACTATAATAGTAAATAAGTAAATACGCACATTTTTAATGAAATTAGTAATTTTTTGGGTTACCTGCCTGAAATAATGGTAAGGAGGAAGGGTACTAGTTCTTTTAAGTGAGCATTTGTTAAATTTTTCGAGATAACCACCTCTGCTGATAAACACTTATAATTTGCATACATATATAATTAGATTTAAGGATCACATGAAATACTGGATTCTGAAATTTTTGTCCTGGGACAGGTTTTATTTTCCCAGTAATATTTTATAACTACCTACTCCATGGAATTTTCTGGTCATAAAAATCTATATTATGTTTTAAGTAGGAATAGTTAAACTTTGTATTTATTATATTATTAATAAATTAAATTACTTAAACCGCTTAACTATATTTTAGGTGATGTATCATTAATACAATTTGGAATGTCAGATGATGATTATGAAGCAATATGTTATGATATTGATTATGTTATACATGCAGCAGCTCAAGTTAATTTATCATATCCATTTGGAGCATTGTATAAAAATAATGTCATAGGTACCAAAAATATAATAAAATTTTGTATGGATGGTAAAATTAAACCACTACATCATATTAGGTTCGTAAAAATATTCAGTACTAAAGCTATTTTTATTATTTTTTATCATAAAATATCAAAATAATTTTAAGTTGTATCACATATATTAATTTTCAATTGACCTTCCGAGAAAATTAAAAATATATACAAAATTTAATATGAATTGATTACAATGTGTATTATTATTTATTAATAATAGAAACCAGTTTTTTTAGTAAATTAAAATAATATGTGGTGATTTACATAAATATATTTTTGTGTTGAAAATGAAATATAAAATAAGTTGTGTAAAATGATACAAATTTTTAAACATAAATTATAAGAAATAACTACAATATTTATAATCACCTATTAATAAATATTAATAAAATATTTATATATGTAAACATTTTAAAATAAAATAAAAATCATACATTTATCTATCATATTTTCAGCTCATCGGCTGTTTTTCCTCAAGGGCTTAAAGATGTTTCAGAAGATGATAACCCTGAAAACTGGGCACCATTACTCAAAAGTGGTTATGCGCAAACTAAGTGGCTAGCTGAACAATTAATTTTGAATGCTATTAAAAAAGGATTACCAGCAACAATATTTAGATGTGGTAACATAAGTGGAAGTAGATTGGTACCTTGCTGGAACTTTGCAGATTTTACTTTATTTATAATACAAGGTGTATTATATACAAATGCATGTCCTGATTTAAGTTGGAAGGTGAATATTATATTAAACATGGGATATTCGATATATTTTTAAATAAGGGTATAAGTAGGCTATAAGAGGATATATGATAAAACAAACAAATAATATGCAAAATTATTTACAGATTGAACTAACTCCTGTTGATTTTGTCGCAAATACTATTGTGGAACTGGCACAACATTTAAATGAATCCTCAGGAAAAATCTATCATTTAATTAATGACACATTTGATTCAAAGTATGAATTAATTTTTAAAATGGATTTATATAAATAATGATCATTAATTTTTTTTGTAGATATTTATGGGAAGAAATGAAAGACATTGGGTATAGTTTAGAATGTGTGTCTTATAAAAAATGGTCAGAAATAATTGAAAAAAATTCTAATCTTCAACCTCAATTAGCTTCTCTTGCTTATTTATTAAATTCTTCTGTGGAAGATAATAATTATTTAGAGAATCAGTCAACAGTGAAAAAAACAAATGTCGAATCATATTTAACTTCTGTCAATTTAAAATATCCAATTTTAGACAGTAACGAATGCCGTAGAATTTTAGTAACATTAGCCAATTTAAATTTGATTCCCCAACCGGCCCTATTCGAAGGTAAAGTATATTTTTGAAATTAATAGTGAATGGTTTTATAAAAAAATATTTTGAAAAAAAAAATTAAAACCTTACATTTACACACAGTCTTTACATTTTAAATAAATAGTAATATTGATGAAAAAAAATTATATCATCTTAAATAGTGTACTGTTAACTGTTAAGGTTCTTATTTTCATTCTATTTTGTCTTTGTATGTGCTATAAACCTTAAGTATTTTATAAACTATATAATTTACCTGTTTATTTAGGTTCAGTTAAACCATTAACAACACAGTTTTTGCCTTTAAAGTCAAAAGTTATATTGATTACTGGAGCTTCTTCAGGTATTGGTTATGAAATAACTAAAAGCTTAGCATTAGCTGGTGCTATAGTGATTCCAACTGGAAGACGAATCAATCGCCTGATGGAATTAAAAAAGAAGATTTTTTCACTGGGTGTAACCAACAAAAACATAGTTTTTCCATATGAAATGGACGTTACTGATCCAATTAATGTATATTTAATTATTTAGGTTATATATTATTTTGTAAATAGATATTATAGCTATTATTTATTAATAAAGGTTAGAACCGTGGTTAAAAATATTGAAGAATCAATTGGCCCTATTGATATAATGATTATAAATGCAGGAGTAATGTTTTATACAACTTTTGACAAATGTAAAGTAGACGAATGGAATGAAATGATACAAGTCAATTGTAATGGTATGTTAAATTGTCTTGGAGCTGTCCTTCCTACCATGACACTAAGAAATTCCGGCCATATTGTAAACATAACATCAAATGCTGGTCGAAGAGTAAGTCATTAACTCAAAATTTATGTATAGTTCAATGTATAAATATAAATTTAAAAATTTAAATTATAAAATAATGGCATTTCATAGTCATTTCCAGGTTTAGGAGTATACTCAGGAACAAAATTTTTCATGGAGGGCATATCTAGTGCACTAAGAACTGAGATGACTGAGCATAACATAAAAGTCACCTGCATTCAACCTGGAGACGTTAAAACTGAATTGTTACACAAGACTAGTGATTATGAGGTAAAAATAGTTTCCTGCATTTTGATAAAATTATAATATTATATTACAAATACTATTATACAATATATATAAATATTTGTTCTTAACAACTAATAATACTTTACTATAAAGTATAAAATATTTTTTAAATTTAGGCTTTAAAGCGATATGACTGCAGCTCTAATAATGAAATTCTCGAGCCATCAAATATTGCCGAAGCTGTTTTATTTGCTGTTACACAACCATCATTTTGTGCTGTCAATGAAATTCTAATTGAACCAAAAATGCTCCCAATTTAAATATTTATTATCACAGTTCTACAGTACAAAAAAAATATATGTATATATATTATAAAAGAAAGATATGTATTATAATTTTATTTTTTTAGCAATATTATATTACTCTTTATATTTTTTTTATTGTTTTTAATAAATATATATTTTTTTTTATTTGACTAAATTGACCATATTAAAATTGTTTAACATAATTAGGTATTTAGGTACTATTATTTTCTATAAAAGATGAGAAAAATGGTTATATATTTATATACCTATTTATATATCACTGCTCTAAATGAGAATACTATTTATAAAGAGATATGAACTTAGATGTTATGAAAATATTAGAAATAATATGATTATTATTAAAATGTATGTAGGTATTATCATTGTGTATTTTTCTATTAACGATGCCTAGTAGCTATATATTATATACAGTAAGTCAGTAAATTATAAATTACTAACTATTAAGTACTAACAATGGCAGATTTACGGTAGCCGTGGAGTCTGGATCCCTCCCCTCCAGACACTGATTTAAACATATATAATTATACAAGAAGACTAGATTTTATTTTGTGAATTTTGAATTTTAGGTCCACATACAATATAGTATAATATTTAGGATCCCCCCCAGAAAAATTTTGAAATCTGCCACTAAGTACTAAAACTAAAGTATTTATTAATTAAAAGTGATAGCTAAATAATTGCAATTATTGTCTATTGGTAATAGATATTATAGATATTTATTAAATTAATTATTCATTATACAAATATGATTCCTCATAGACGTGTGCAAACTCTAAAAGTACCTAGTTAATACCCATATATTATTTTCGGTCCTCAAATCTCTATATTTAAATTTTTAGACTTTTTTAAAATCAAATGTGTTTTAATATACATATAATAGAAAAATATAATTTGTACATATCCATTGGTATATTTTGGTTGGTTCATTGGGAGGTACCTATCAAAAATATCTCTTAATAACCTGGTAAAATTTGGATAATTCCTGGATATTTCAGATAAACTGTGAACTTAAAAACATACCTTGAAAAGTGTGGTTGGATCTAATAAAATTAATTTTACTTTGGAGTTTTGCAGTTTGGATATATGTAAATATTTTGATAGACGTGAGTAAAATACCAATTTATTGGGCTATTTTTTTTTTTAACTCAAGCGATGCCTAGACATGAAAAACATCCCTTCCTAAAAAGTATATATATATATATATATGTAATATATAAATAAAAAATACACATTACACATTATTTTAATAATAATAATAATGTTATTTTCGACGAAATTCATACAGTGATATTTCAAAAAAAAAGCCGTGAAAAAAATTTCTCAAAACTTTAAATGAAAATAATTCATTATATTTAATGTAAATTTCATATAAGTAACTAAACTATTGTTTCATCAAAGTTAATTGCGGCAACTGCATCTGGATTCTGGAGTAATATTTTCTTGAATTTTATACATTTTATCTTTAAGACATCACCCTCGTTACAATTAGTTATATTTAAAAAAATAATTTTTAACATTTAAAAATACTTAATAGAAAGGTTGTTCGGATTAATAATACCTAATAATTGCAAAGAGATTTAAATTCAACAATTCAATATATATTTGATACATCGAATGAAACAAACGCAAATACGCAATAATAATTAAACTCTCAACTATACATATGTAACAATGTAAAAATAAATAGCACATAAATACATAATTAGCATGAAATGCTTAGTTAAAATTTTTCAGTGACACTAATACAATTTATGCTAATTGAGTGCTAGTTATTGATAATGATAAAATATAAAAAATATTTTTTCTAATGGATAGTTCTGGAGCAAAATACCTACTTACGACTTACGTTATATTATATACTGACTAAATGATTTATTATATTATATAATATTATAATAATAACATTACAAATCAAATCACGTCGCACGCCGCTTTGTAATATACTTACATCAACAGTCAGCATACATAATAATTCAATATGAATTGGTTGTAGATAAAAATATGAAAGGATTATCAGTAGATTTAGCCCTTTAAGTGTGGTTATATATGCTGTAATTGGAGCATGTACTCGTGTATATATATACGTTGTAATTTGTAGTTGAGTGTTTATTGGGTTTATTTCACTCGGTATATTTAAACGTGGAATTTAAATCTCTAAACAGTAAACACTTAACATTATTTGTAATTAAAATAAAACTTTCTATTTTAAAATGTCAAAAGTTCCTGCTGTAAATATGTCTAATTATGACAAACAAGGATGTCTCGACGAGATGTTTAAAATTCAAGCAAACGCTACCCCAAATGCAGTTGCTGTAGTTAATGTTGATGGATCAACGGTTAGTTCAGTTGTTTATAGTTTATATTATATCGACATTTAATATAATGAATTGTTACTTTCATTTAAGGTCACGTTTAAAGAATTAGATGAAATGACAGATGTATTGGCCGCAAAACTAAGGAGCATTGGTGTTACCAAAAACTCGATTGTTGGAATCATGATGGAACGTTGTCTTGAGTATACTATTAGTTACATTGCTATTCATAAAGCTGGTACCTACGTCATTAGTGACATTTATTATTTGTTTATTCTTTATTAATTATTAGTAAAGGTTTAATAATTTAATATTCAACAAATTATATTCTAACTGTATAGGTGGCGCATGTTTAATCTTGGAGGTATCTTATCCATTACCACTACTTCGTTCGATTTTAGAGGATTCGACTCCTAAAGCAATTCTTACCAAAGAATTCTTTGAAAGCCGATTTAAAGAACAGCAACTAATTTACTTGGATAATGGTTGGTACGATAATTTGAAGACATCAGTGGATAAATCACTTCTCAAGAAAGAACCAAATGAACTCGATGATTTGGCTCTTGTAGTGTTCTCATCTGGCACCACGGGAAAACCAAAAGGTATTTTTCGCTATATAAATGTATGATACTTTTAAAATTAACCTTAGATAATGTCAAGGTAAAATTTGTTATAGGTATATTAATTATTCATAGACAAAACTATTTAACTTAGTTGTAAACGTAATTTAATACAAAAATTGCTTTAATATATAAAATAGAGAGTGTTTACTTTTTATAACACTCAAATTAAATGTCATTATATATGTATAAAATTTATATTAATTTATTTATTTATTGTTAATACCATATAGGTACCAATGTAGGCTCTTCAATATTTAGTTTCGACAAAAAATATGTATATATACAAGTTTGTGTTACGGTAAAAGTACGAATATAGGTAAAATCTAAGATATACAAAGTAGTTTGGCCAGAGCCCGAATGATTTTTGTAGTTTGAGATTTTACAAACGAAATTTGGTAATTTTTAAAATAAATAACTAGTGTCGGTAAAAGTTCTAAATTTTTTACCAATGTGTGATATTTTTATCTCTTGCTTTATATTCGTACCTATATAAAAATAATAATTATTATTATTAAGTATATTATAGGTACTAGATTAGCTAGTATCTACTAGTATATTATTACGGTGTTGTACGATTGAGAACGTTTTACCTTTTTAGCAACACGATTGAGAACGTTGTCGGCAGATCAAAGAAACAATATTTTGTACCTTAAAATCAAACGATTGAGAACGATTTTTCTAGCGACGTTGCCATTTATCTTAACTTTTAGTTATCTAAACTTTTAGGCAATAATCAACTCCATTGAAAATAATATTACAAAAACCATGGCCAGCAAAGATTATAATCGTATTGTTTCAACAATTAATTTATATAAAGAGTTTGAACAAAATAAGGACATAATAAGATATTTAAAATTAACCGGAAATAAGTACTTGGGAAAAAAAATTTAAATTGTGTATATACTGGCAAATAAATATTGATTTTTTAAATTTTTAATCTTAAGCTGACAAATATGTTGTATATAAATATAGATTCCAGGTAAGTTTATTTTGTAACCAAAATATAGTGATTGATATCTTATATATATTGTATATTGTATTTTTATTTTTAATTAATGTGGCAACGTTGCATAAAAGTTAGCAGGTAAGAACGTTCTCAATCGTGCTATTAAAAAAGGTACGGCCGATAAGGACCGTTTTCAATCGTGTTCTACCCTATTATCATTATAATTATTAGATTATTATAGATCAGTCATACGTACACACTACACACATTTATATTATTATTAATTATTATATAATGTGACAACAAATTTAATTTATTATAAAATATTTATTGTAATTATTTATTTGTGGAGGTTTGGCTACTGTGGCATTTTGAGTTACAAAATAGCACAATACATTTTTGGATCGACATTGATATCGATTTATGATATATTTTTTCAAACAGTAGCACTTTATCAAGCCTTGTTCCCAGATTCCCCGTCAAAGACAATTGCGATATAGTTTGACGAATACCAATTTTATTGTCTAGAGTTATTGCTAGTTCTAAAAAATTTTCTTCGCATAAAGTTAACTGATTCCGAATGAACCTGTTTTTGTACCCAGACGATAAAAATCTCCTCCCAAAATGTTTAACACCATAGGTAGCTAGTAATGTGTGGGATCAACTTTACATTGATCGACTTTTGGAATTTTAATTTTAACGGTTTGTCCAATCAATACAATTGACATTTTCTTGTTTGACATTCCTTTCATTTTTCTGGCTTGTTTTTGTAATCCAATATGTGTCATGTGATTCTTCTCGATGTTGATTAATTTTTTATGACCGTACTGGTAAAATATTTTACTCATATATTATTATTACAAATTATTATACTGCGATCGACTTTGGAAATTTTAATTTTAATTTAATATAAATAATGATAATGATGGAAAACCTTGATACAATCGATAAATTAGATTCGATATGTCACAGTAGCTAAGTTTGACAAATAAATAATTATAATAAATATTTTTACTGTAATATTTAATAATAATTTAAATTTGTTGTCACATTATATAATAATTAATAATAATATAAATGTATGTACATATAACTTATCTAATATAATATAATATATTACTGTATATATATTATAATGACTATTAGTATTAATTAATTATTACAATTTATTAATTACTAGCTTTAAAAAAATATGAAAATACAAAAATAAAAAACTACTAGATTAAAATATTCTTAACAAATGTTGTAAATAGTTATGTTAACCTAATAGCTAATTTAAACAATTTGGTTACAAAACGAAAATGTGTATAGTCCTATAGAGTAGTAAATATTAATGTATTTATATAGTTATATAGCTACATGAAACAAATATAACTTTATTTATATTATTAAAAATAAATTATAAAGGTATTCAATGTTCTTATCGTGGTGCTGTTTATTCATTTACATGGAGACATAAAGCATATCCTTACGTAAATGATGACAGAGAAGCTTGTAATGTATTTTTTACCTGGGAAATGATTAGACCATTACTTAAAGGTAAATATTTTTATTTTTTTAATTAATTAATTAGTAGTTGATGGTACTTGTAGTATTTTTTAAGTAATAATACATTAATTATTAGGTTGTATCGTTCGTATAATTCAATAATATGTACGTTATTGTTTTGTACCTATAATTATAGATTCACATATAATATATTTCCGTTTAAATATTTTTATTTAAAATAAATTTATAAATAATTGATAAAGTATAAAGAAAAAATATATTTTTTTAGACATGCGAACGTATGAATAATTTTAACATTTTATGAATTAACTTCCTAACTAAACAATTATGATTTCAACATCATATAATTATATATTTACAGAACTTTAAAATTAAATAATATATATTATATTATGTTTATTTAATTAGTGCAGTGTATATTACACATTATTATGTTAATAGCCTACTTATATAAAATAATAATAAACGTATATATTTATAGGAATTCCAATGTATATAATTCCTGATGATGTAATTTATGATCCACCAAGGTTATTAAAGTATTTACGTCAAAATAAAATAACAAGAATATTATTCACACCATCTCTTTTACAAACAGTCCTCGATTGTAAGGGTATAAACATTCCCGAAGGATTCAAATCACTTAAGTAAAATATTTAATTAAATATTCATAATATTTAATTGTTTCTTTATTTTTGTAATAAAATTTTTATTTATTGCATATATATCAGACAAATTTGGATATGTGGAGAAGTAATGACATTCTCTCTAAGAGACAGAATGGAAAAAATTACTCCGTGGATTAAAATGTTTAATTTGTATAGTACTTCTGAATGTTTTGACGTGACTTGTGCTGGTAACTATTAAATATATTTATTATTTTATAATATTCATTATTTAACATTTTATAGATGTTTCAAAAGCATGTGACTTAAAACCAAGCAAATTTGCTCCCGTTGGTGTATCTTTGCCTGGTGTTCACATAATAATAATGGACAACGAATATAAAGTTAAAAGCATAGGAATATCAGGCGAGGTAAAGTTATATTTTATTCGGTTGAATAATGTTCTTTCGCTAGGTTCTCAAATAGTAATAACCGCTTTAATATTATGATTGCGTATACGTATGTATATACATAGATTTATGTCGGAGGACCTACACTTGCAATTGGTTATTTAAATCGTCCCGAATTAAATGCTTTAAGATTCATTAAAAGACCCAGTACAGTACCAAAAGAATTTGGTGATCGATTATACAAAACTGGTGATTGGGGTTATTTAAGATCTGATGGAAGTTTAGAGGTTTGTGGACGTTTTGATAGTATAGTTAAAATTAGAGGCTATACTGTTGAACTACAGGTTAGTATAGCATATAAATTAAATTCATTATTCTTTCAAAGACTAAACGCACATATGTATCTAGCAATAATACGTCCGTTCGTCATAAAAATTAAAAACAAATCTATTGAATTACCTTTTCAAAAATATTGTTATGATACATTTTATGTATAGTCATCCTTGTCATATATGCAGTGGCGACTAAGTCAAAAAAAATATGTAGGACAAACACTTAAAATACCCACCCACCACATAATTAATTTAAATTTTAAGTTTGTTCAATGTTTCTGTAATTCAATAAAATCATATATTTTCCCAGATAATAATATAATATTTGCAAGAGACTTCGTGCTGATGGGGACCCACTCACCAACAATTTTATATGTAGGACAATTGTCCTACATTAACATAGTGTTTGGCGCCATTGCATATATGCGATTATTATTATTTTATTATATATGCCTACATATTTTGTCAATATTGTTTATATAAATGTTTCAAATGTCTGTCTTTAATATACATATATATATATACACAATATGGGTATATGTACATACATTATAGATTTATAGACCATATAGTCACTTAATGCTTTAAAAAAATAAATTAATGTTAATACTTTGTTTTTATAGGCTATTGAAGCTACAATTTTATGTGAACCTGAAGTAAATTCCGTGTGTGTTTTATCCATTAGAGAAGAAGGCATCGATAGTTATTTAATAGGTTATGTTGTATTAGAAGCTGAAGCAAAGTTATCTGCATCATCATTAAAGCAAAGATTGAAACTTAAATTACCATTTTACATGGTTCCACCATTTTTCTTCTTCTTAGATATGTTTGTATAAATATAATTGTTATTAATTTATAATTCTTATAATAACAAATAAGCAAAAGAGGATTTACAGTAGACACCGCTTATAAGACTCACGGATATAAGGTTCAGTCGCTTATTAGACTCAAAATCGTCTGGAACGGTCCGGACGTATCAAAATACATTAAAAAAAAATCGGTTATAAGACACACATTTCGTAAAATAAATAGTAGAAAATAAACTTTTTTGGTTATAATTTAGAAATAAATTGGTATTGAAAAATTAAATAATATTCGTGTTAGTTATATCTAGTTTCTGTTGGCACCTTATAACGTATAATAATTTTTATCGCAGATAAAAGTTTACATTTATCTCAACGATTATTGTTATTATATTTTCGGAATATTAGAACAAAATAAAAAAACAAACTAAAATTACAAATTTTTTTCAAAATAAATAATAAATACATTATACATACATCTTTTACAATTTTTTATTAATGTATAATTTTTATAATATTTTTATATGTAGTATTTACCTATTATAATTTTAGTTTTTTTTTATCAGGATTATTAAATTTATTCAATAATAAGTATGTAATATGTAATATGTGTTAAAGTATTAAAATTAAAGCAAAATATGTAATAAAATAAAATTTATAAATACGTAATTCATTTTTTTTTCCACTTCGCCTATAAGATTCATTCGGTTATAAGACTCATTTTGTGCTGGTCCCAAAGTGAGTCTTATAAGCGGCGTCTACTGTATTATATTGTTAGGTAATTTTGAGTATTTGAAGAAAGAGTATGATATATTAGTTATAAAATTATTACTGTTACTATATGCTCATTAGTCATTACTATCACTATTTCCGTATTAATTGACAACGGAATATAGGTAATAAAAACGTAATAATTAGGAAATATTTCCTTCTAATTCTACATTTTTCTATTCGAGAAATTAGAGCGAATTTCTTGTACTTATCTATAAATTTTTTAAGATATTCTGGTGTATATGTTTAACTTAATTGTCTGAATTTATATTTCATTTAGACTGAATAATACTTTATATAGATTATAGGCTATAGCAGTGTTAATAACTATTTCAATTATTCTTTGAACTAGATATAAAAAGTATTTACCTAATCACTAAATATTGTACTTCTTTATTATTTAATCTTCTATCATTTAAAAAAAAATATATACCAGGTACCTACTCAGGTTCCTCAACAACCAGTTACTACAAAGTGCTTATGGATTATTTAATCACAATTAAATAATAAATATGACTACCTATATTTTATTGGTGTTATTCAAATTCGTAATTTATTTTTAGGATCAAATATTAATGTATTATTATTAAATTTAGAATAATTTTAAATATTTAATTACAACAATATTATAAATAACAATTTTATCTACAATAAGATTAACTGCTATATATAACGTGTATAATTATAATTTAAATATAGATTGCCCGTTGTGAAAGGTTCTGGTAAATTGGATAAGTCTGTTTTGCCAAAAATTATCTTGGATAAATCAAATGGTATTATAATTGAAAACTGGAAAACTCAAACGGAAAAAACTGTGGCTATCATATTTTGTAAAGCTCTGAAAACCTATAGTCTTGATGTTGAAGATAATTTTTTCGAAAATGGCGGGTAAGTAGATAATGATTTAATAATTTATACATAGTTTGAAAATCCATAATTTTATTTCAAAATTAGTTTCAAAGGTATTTCTTTTGTTTTCGTGGTTAAGTTATCAATTTTATCATGTTCAGAACTTATATTTTTTGAAATCCTCAATCAATTTAAAGATTATTAATCAATATGCCATAGAATCAATTATTACTATTGTATTCACATATTATAATAAAATAAAATTTTGATTTTTATGTCGTCTAACCTATTTTTTAAACAGTTCTTTGATACAAGTATTACTGTTTTTAAGCACTCTGTGTTTGAATTTATTATATTCTAAAATCATAGAATATTTTTGTACTTTCTAAGATGTAATAATTTTATTACGTTAGATACCTACTTAATAACTTATCTAATATGTATCTGATAATGCTGAATAAAATTTTAACTATATTCATAATCCGTGTATAGTTGCACTACTGCGTAGATAATACATACATAAAACAATTATTATTATTATATATTTACCTACAAAGCCGTACCATAAAA
Organism: Rhopalosiphum padi; assembly: GCF_020882245.1. Classification (NCBI taxonomy): domain Eukaryota; kingdom Metazoa; phylum Arthropoda; class Insecta; order Hemiptera; family Aphididae; genus Rhopalosiphum; species Rhopalosiphum padi. Next base: position 36,278,726 of record NC_083597.1, read on the forward strand.
AAGGGCAACCCCTTTGAGGGTTATCCCCTCGCAAAATGTACGGCCTTGCATACCTATTAGTACGTAAAACCTTTATTATTTTATCCCTACAAATACTATATTGTTACTGGTGAGACTTAGTTATTAAATATAAACTCCCATAAAATTATTTTGTATTGACTGCTATTTCAAATTTTAGGCATTCATTATTAGCAGCTAGTGTAATTGGTGAATTAAATAGTACACTTGGAACTCAATTAAGCGTAAAAGATTTAATTCTAAATCCTAATGTTAAAGCAATGGCATCACTATTAGATCAAAACATATCTGCATCACATGAAATTAACTTAATGAAAGAACTAAATAATCTTGTCGATGATTCTATCATGTAATGTATACGGATTCTTGTTTGAATACAAATTACATTTTATAACAAACATTATATACCTTTATAGTTCAGATAAAATGATAAGATGGTTTTGGAGAGCTGCAAATTTAAATAAAAATAAATTCACTAATGGTAATGTACTCCTTACTGGCGCAACTGGATTTGTTGGTGCATTTATTTTGCAAAAGTTATTGCAAACTCAAGTAATTATTATCTGTGTACTAATATTAAATTTACTAATAATAATTGCACTATTATTACAAGTACTCTATCAATGTTTTATCTAGGTGAACATATTCTGCTTGATAAGGGATTCAGCAGAATTCAAACCTTTGGAAAAGCTTGAACAGACTATGAAAAAGTATAATATAAATGTTGGTTCTTTAAATAGCCCATTTTATTCTAAAGTAGTTGTCTTAAAAGGTACCTATATAAATTGAAAATTGAAAACTATCTACCTATATACTTAATTGCTATATATGTTATGTACTATGTAATATTTATGCTATAATAATGAAATATAATATATTTTGTATAACATAATACTATAATAGTAAATAAGTAAATACGCACATTTTTAATGAAATTAGTAATTTTTTGGGTTACCTGCCTGAAATAATGGTAAGGAGGAAGGGTACTAGTTCTTTTAAGTGAGCATTTGTTAAATTTTTCGAGATAACCACCTCTGCTGATAAACACTTATAATTTGCATACATATATAATTAGATTTAAGGATCACATGAAATACTGGATTCTGAAATTTTTGTCCTGGGACAGGTTTTATTTTCCCAGTAATATTTTATAACTACCTACTCCATGGAATTTTCTGGTCATAAAAATCTATATTATGTTTTAAGTAGGAATAGTTAAACTTTGTATTTATTATATTATTAATAAATTAAATTACTTAAACCGCTTAACTATATTTTAGGTGATGTATCATTAATACAATTTGGAATGTCAGATGATGATTATGAAGCAATATGTTATGATATTGATTATGTTATACATGCAGCAGCTCAAGTTAATTTATCATATCCATTTGGAGCATTGTATAAAAATAATGTCATAGGTACCAAAAATATAATAAAATTTTGTATGGATGGTAAAATTAAACCACTACATCATATTAGGTTCGTAAAAATATTCAGTACTAAAGCTATTTTTATTATTTTTTATCATAAAATATCAAAATAATTTTAAGTTGTATCACATATATTAATTTTCAATTGACCTTCCGAGAAAATTAAAAATATATACAAAATTTAATATGAATTGATTACAATGTGTATTATTATTTATTAATAATAGAAACCAGTTTTTTTAGTAAATTAAAATAATATGTGGTGATTTACATAAATATATTTTTGTGTTGAAAATGAAATATAAAATAAGTTGTGTAAAATGATACAAATTTTTAAACATAAATTATAAGAAATAACTACAATATTTATAATCACCTATTAATAAATATTAATAAAATATTTATATATGTAAACATTTTAAAATAAAATAAAAATCATACATTTATCTATCATATTTTCAGCTCATCGGCTGTTTTTCCTCAAGGGCTTAAAGATGTTTCAGAAGATGATAACCCTGAAAACTGGGCACCATTACTCAAAAGTGGTTATGCGCAAACTAAGTGGCTAGCTGAACAATTAATTTTGAATGCTATTAAAAAAGGATTACCAGCAACAATATTTAGATGTGGTAACATAAGTGGAAGTAGATTGGTACCTTGCTGGAACTTTGCAGATTTTACTTTATTTATAATACAAGGTGTATTATATACAAATGCATGTCCTGATTTAAGTTGGAAGGTGAATATTATATTAAACATGGGATATTCGATATATTTTTAAATAAGGGTATAAGTAGGCTATAAGAGGATATATGATAAAACAAACAAATAATATGCAAAATTATTTACAGATTGAACTAACTCCTGTTGATTTTGTCGCAAATACTATTGTGGAACTGGCACAACATTTAAATGAATCCTCAGGAAAAATCTATCATTTAATTAATGACACATTTGATTCAAAGTATGAATTAATTTTTAAAATGGATTTATATAAATAATGATCATTAATTTTTTTTGTAGATATTTATGGGAAGAAATGAAAGACATTGGGTATAGTTTAGAATGTGTGTCTTATAAAAAATGGTCAGAAATAATTGAAAAAAATTCTAATCTTCAACCTCAATTAGCTTCTCTTGCTTATTTATTAAATTCTTCTGTGGAAGATAATAATTATTTAGAGAATCAGTCAACAGTGAAAAAAACAAATGTCGAATCATATTTAACTTCTGTCAATTTAAAATATCCAATTTTAGACAGTAACGAATGCCGTAGAATTTTAGTAACATTAGCCAATTTAAATTTGATTCCCCAACCGGCCCTATTCGAAGGTAAAGTATATTTTTGAAATTAATAGTGAATGGTTTTATAAAAAAATATTTTGACTTTATTGATAAAAAATTAAAACTTTTTACTCACGGTCTTTATGTTTTAAGTAAATATTAATAGTATAGTTTAGTGAAAATTTGTTAATTTGTTAATTATTTATTTTATATATTGACATATAGTAATTTCTAATAATATATTATAATTATATATTACGTTTAGGTACTATATATTATTACTATCGTAATTATGTTTACGAATAATTGTAATTTAAAAATCACAATAATTGTACACCCAGTCAGAGTTTCATTTACTTAGAATAGTTTTGCAATGATTATAAATAGGCTATACTCAATATACTCGTAATATGTAGTTACAGATTATAAACAATGAATAAATAACGTCAGTTGACAGTCAACATCTATATACATCTTTATTGTTTTGATTATAAAATGCAATCGATAAACACATATAGACAATCAAATATAGGCGCAACTAGACCTCTAAAACATGTGCTGCTAAAACTGTTGACAGTTTACCAATTGATATTTGATGGTATTTCACTAAAATAATTATACAAAGGTAGTTAGGTTTAAAAAACAACGGGTGCTATATTTGAACTTGGGGGTTCTAAAGACCTTTTTGCACCGCCCTAGTTGGGCCACCGCTTCAATCTTACAAAGTTATAGGTTGAACGGAGTTGCTTCTCCGTTTTTTGGTTATTTTACGTTTTGTTTTATTTTACTCATTAAACTCCATAAGACCGCCAAAAAACTTGAATCGACGCATGGATATCGTATCGGTGTATCACATGAATCCCGGAAAAAAAGAACAATTTTTAAAAATATTAAATATATTAATTGAATATGAAAATTAAAAAATGATCACTTAGTACGCATACATTTACATGACCCGTATGCACATACATAGAAATTGTCTACATTGAACTCCTTAAAAACGGTCGGTATCTAATCTATAATATAATTTTTAAAAATATTGATACATAAAAAATATATTTCTTTTGAAAAATGCTTTTTTCTTATTGTATAAAATTATGTGAATTAATATAAAAAAATGTAACTACCTAGTTTATTTCTATATATTAACTTGGTATAATATAGAGTAAAATACATTTTTATTACAAAAATGTATACATTATAATATAATTATTTTGTAAATGTTAACGAGCTTATTATTGAAGTTTGTGGACAAGGAGTTCAAAATAACTCTCTAAAAGTGTTAATCCAAAAATATTTATCGTGACAATAATCAGAATTCATAATTAATATTGAGAAGAAGTGATATTAATATTTGTTTATGTCATTCAAACATTAGGTGTCATGTTAACAATAACCTTCATGAATCTAAATTATTTATACTACTTTAATTTAATTTTACAACGTAAGTTGTTATGATTAAATTGTGAGTCCTAGTGAATAATTTAATGGTTTTATTTTAACAGCATCAAACTACTATGGTAGTAACTATGGACTATGGTTTAATAACTTTAATAGAATTTAAAACTGTTCTAACTAACTCTTAAAATAAATAAATAATGAAAATGAAAATTGAATATAATATTATGTGTTATTTAGACATTTAACTAGTTGAATATTAAGAGTAAAAACATTTATGTGAACACTATATTAGACATTACTTTAAACACAAAAATATAGGTATTCAATATACCTTATTTAATATAAAGACAATAATATTGTATTTAACTAATAGAATTGAATTTAGTATACGTAGATACTATACGCGGGCATACAGAGAACTGTGACCTAGAATATTGTCTCGGGTGTCAAATAATATGGCATAGAGCATAAATGTTTTGTGTGAATTTTATGTCAGCATGTCACTATCTTAAATCCTGTGGTTATATAGGTTGTATTATAAATACTTGGCGCCTGATATAGTGATGTGTATTGAATGCAACCAAACATACAAGGTTTCTTATCACTAGTCTTATGAAAAACAGTCGCCGTGGGCTTTGCTTATACATTTTGTGTCGTAGACTCGTCGTGCATACTAGTGACTATTATTGATGGAAAGCCTTCGAAATATTTTATATCGAGGTTTAATTCGTTATTAAAAATCAAATGGTTTAATTGTCGGTATATGAAAGATTTGAAAATACGCAATTATGTTTACGTACCTTATTAGTTATTGTACCTACGTTGTTTATTTGTTTAGGAGGTCTTGTCAAGTTGTCGTCACTCGTAATTTTAACCTCATTAACAATTTGATCAGATTTTAGTTATCGTGATGAATTCAAGATCTTAAAATGTACAAAGTTGTATTTAATGACATTTTCAAAGGACGTACTACTCCATTTATAGATAATGTTCTAATTTTTAATTTTTACAAAATCGAAATCTTACCAAACTACTATTAAATGTTTGGAAAAACTTTCATCATTTCTTATGGATAAATAATAAAATTTGAAATACATTCAAATGAAAAATAAACGTCAATAATAATTAGGAAAGTTTTCTCACTCTAAGATTAATGATAAAAGATTACCGCCAGATGAAATATTTAAATTTGAATTATACAAAGAGATTGTAGTAGCATTAAAACAAATAAACAAATTTATTGTTAATTTAATCATTTTAATAGTTATATTTTATTTAAAGTTTTTTGATGGAGTATCGCATATTAATTATTGTTGTTAATTTTAAAATGATACTTACCAAATATTTAAAATAATAATATGTAAAATATATACTGATCCGTTACTCACCGATGGGCTGTTATCAATGTGGTGACGAACGAGGGCGAATCATGCCGATGGGCGCTAGCCAATGGTCGATCAGTTGATACCATTCATTAATTTCCGTTCGTTGCCCTGTAATAGTTCGCTGTCCGTTCATAGTTGCAAATTAATCTTAATTGTTAACTAAAAGATTTGTTAACTTTAATTTCAACGGTATTACTTTGAAAGTTTCAATAAGAACCTAAAATGACTTCCACAAATTTCAATGTTGGCATCGGTGACATCAGGAGAAACACTAGCAAGTAAGTTTGCGCTAAATCACGTTATTTTCTTCATTTGCTTTTACGTGTGATTATTACCATTTACTTCGGACAATTATGAGCTGCATGAATATTTGGACATTATTATTATATAAATGTATACATATTTTAAATTTACTCAGTAGTTGGTTACTATTCATTTAGTTTTTCTAAATATTTTTTGAGGGCTGTGTTTTCCCGCTAAAAAGTAGAACAAAGGACGTGTTCCATAATAAATATCTATACAATTATATTTTTACGATCAATATCGAAAATAGTTAGTAATAAATAGATTGTAATTACATAACAATCAACCAAATATGCATGCGTAACTTTTATTATATTTATTCGACATCTATAACTTATTGTTTCTTTAAATTATGTACCTATGTAAATTGTCAATGATTTTGTCAATTAAACTATAAATAATATTTATTATTTTTATAGGTTATTTAATATATTCAGTATATTATACTCGATATTATATTATTAATACAATTCATTATTATTTGATATCAAATATTTGCTGCTCTAATAACTTATAGGTACTATTGTACTAAAAATTAAATCATTATCAAGAATTAGGTAGATGCAGCATGAGTGTATAACATAAATAATATTTGTATACTTATTTAATGTAAAAATAAATATTAATTATATCTATCTTTGTTATTCTGTGTTTATTTAGACATCTTTTTAAAATAACTATATCCTTGATTAGTACCATGGTAGTCAGAATTATTAACATAGAAAAAAAGTATGAATTTAATATTTTTTTAGAAAATAAGTCCATATTTATATTTTATTATAAAAAAAATAATGTACAATTATTTATCATTAATAATTCTAATCTCATTTTCCTGTTCAACGTGAATTACCATGAGAACTATCAAAAATGACTAATATTTTTATGTTGCTGTATTTTAATTTTTGATTGAATTTTATTTACCTATAATGTTCTATTATATTACTATTTAATTTTCATAACTTAAGAGGACATTATACCTGCATGTGTTGTCTCTATCTCACTAAAGTACATCATCACAAAATGTGTTCTGCTGAACGTAAATTTGCTTTGATGTACGTTAGTAAGACAGAGACAACACATACGGGTATAACATTCTTTTAATTTGTAATTATAATTAACTTACCTTCTATTACCCATCTATATAATACCCTATAACTAGTTAAATTAAGTTAAAAGTTACTCATATGTTTTTCGTTAACTTGTTAAGTTAAAAGTTAATTTAAAATAAAAAGTAACTTAACTTAGTTTAAAGTTAAAATTTTTAATTTGCAAAAATATAAAAATTCCAGATATATAATATTGTTTATTAGTTAGTTTTTCTTTATGCTCAAGAAAATTACTAGAGAAATTTAAAATGATACATCAAAATACCAACTAGCTATCAAAAAACTAGATTTTTTAAAATAAATCCTAAAATTTTGAATTAATCTTGCATTATTCTTCAGACAAAAATTAACTTAATTTAGATACTTTTTAGTAAAATTAACTTGAAGTTAACACGTTAATCTAAAAAAAAGGGAACTTATTAAGTTAAAAATTAATTTGAAAAAAAAAGTAACGAGTTAATTAACTTAATTTTAACTTTTAATTCGTTAATGGCCAGCTTTTCACAAATCTATGATTTATAGGTATTCAATTTATATTTATATTTCCTTTTAGAAAAAAAAATGTATACACTATGAATTCATTAATTAAATCATCTCTGCAATAAACCTAAACCTTACTGTTACTAATTCACTGATTTTATAACAATTAAAGTTGGATTTTTGAGACAAGTTCTATAATATTGTACTTTTAAATTAATTTTAGATATCTATTATTTACCTACATATAATAGGTATTTATAATTTATGAGATCATTATTACAATTTGTAAATACCTACTTAAAATGTATCATTCAGTTTTGGTTTTTATAAGTATATTTTGGGTAGCTAAGTAGCGTTATATTATGTATTATTAATTGGAACTTAATTTATTAATTTTTTAATTAGTATTATTTTTTGTATATAATTAAATTTGATAGTTTTTATTTTATGCATTGTTTAATCTTAATTCAATTTGTTAAATATTTTATTCGAATGTTAGTAGAATATTAATTTGTTAAAGCTCAAAACATAAATAATAAAAATAGATATTTATAATTAAGATAATATTAGAAAGTATTTTATAATATTCAGATTCTTCAACTAATATATTTTTGTATTTTCTGAGTTGAACTAAGTTTCCTTTATAATTAAAATTGGTTTTATTAGTTGAATAATGAAATTAAAAAAATTTTAAGATTACTAAATACTACTTGATCTACTAATAATTATTAATCTGTCAATATATTTTTACATGTATTACAACTTCACTGTCTACATACTAGATACTAGTTCTGTGAAATATATAACATCCTCTTAAAACCTAGTAATTTTATATTAGTTTCAATTTATAATCAAAATTTTTTAAAGGCAACGCCCTTCCTGAATATATGTTGTACCTAATCACTTGCCCTTAAGTGCTTATTGTTTCAAATACTATATTAACAAATAATAATTGAAGATTTTTAGGAGTGGTATAGAAATTAAATTTAATAAACGTTTGTTTTTGTTAGAAATATAAATGTAACATTATATATATATACAAAAGTCTATTAAAATGAAACCTATAAAAAAATAAAAACCTATAAAAATCTATTAAATAATAAGATATATAATAATGATTAAATATTTTCAACATGATTGTAAAAAAAAAAATATAGACAAACATCAATGGTAACATGTTTCTTTGTTCATGTATAAATGAATCTAAGTAAAATATTGTTTATATTTAGGTACAAATCATTAATTTTTCTTTTATGAAAAATGTAAATAAATACATAATTACTAATAAGTCGTAATATAATTGATTAGTTTTTATTTCGTTTAATGGTTCAGTTTATGATTTATTGAATCTAAAAATTAGTAGGTATAAATGTTATGCTTATTATTATTTAATATTGTTTATTTATTTATTTTGTTTGATTAAAAACAATTATGATTTCAAGTCTTACTAATCTAAGTACCTATTAAAAATTTATTGAAAAACTCGATTTGTACGGTATCGGTACGGTTAGATATTAGTTTTTCAAACGTTCGATATTGAACCTATATGTATTATGTATCAATACACTCTGATTTCTTCTTAGAAAATTTCGATCATTTTTTGTATTATTTTTAATGTACATAAATAAGTATTCTCATTGTTTATTTATAAAAAAGAATTATGAATAGAAAAACAAATGTATCAGTAATTTTTAAACTTGTTGATTCGTGTTAGATATTTAGGTATCCAAAAAATTTCTGGTCTAACACTTTGGGGTCATCAGTTGAATTAAAAAAAACAGTTAAAATATTTATTTGTGTAATAAATTCATAGTTATATTCTTTTTGTTTTAATGTAAACGCATTAATATTAGTATACTCGTATTTTACGTTTGTATTATAGTTTATGCATTTATAACTAGAAAAAAATTGATTGTTTGTAAAATATTTGTCGTATAACAGTTTTAATTTATATCGTAAATAATATGTTAATACTAAGTATAGCACAATCGGGTTAATGTCCTTAATACAGTACAGGTATCGTAAACCAAAAATAACCATTCACAGATTCAATGTAATAATATTTTTTGTTCTTTGTATAACGAAAACCGTTAGTAGTCACTACTCAGAGTAGGTAGTAATATATCTAAGGCACATTGTATACCATTAAAAAGAGATAATGAAAATGCACTCATCATCATGGGAAACATTATGAACCATGGATAATGGTCTGTTGTCCAGGCAAAAGGGTTTCATAATGATCATGCTGGAGCTGGACATCGGTATGCCCAGTGGTTTTTCGTTGGGCGTATATAGTAATTTTTAAAAAGAAAATAACTTTCGAAACTCGAGAGTTCAATGTTTACAACAGTATTTTTTTTTATTCCATTTACTACTTCAACCTTTTAAGTACTTTATAACAATACAAATTATTTTATATTAAAATTGTGTGTGATTCTTATGAATTCACATATATATTTTCATAGTAAATATATAGTATTATAGTTGTTAATGTTTAACTTAAAAAATGTTTAAGTATACAAAAACTAAATGTGATATAGGTCGGTGTGCTTAGAAATATTATTATAAGGTAGTTTTATAATAATGTTAATCGTCTATTCGTGTATATCTGTAGCTTTAAAGTCGTATCTATAACTTACTATTCTCGAAATAGGTAAAAATTACATAGTTAATAATAAATAATATTAAACATTTAAAAAAAATGCACTATTTGTATTTCACATCTTATTTCTCCCCACCCTGTTTAGAGGCCGATGGCATTATATTATAATATATGTAGTGTGTACTGGGTGTTGAGGACAAAGAGTAAATATGATGACCGTTCCGGTTTGGATTTGATTGTTCCGCTATGGTTTTGTGTTATATAATAATGTTCTATTAAAATGAACAGAAGATGCAACTAACGAAAATGTTTAGACAAAATTAAAACAATCAACAGAGTCGTCGAACTGTGATGTTAAGCATGGCGATTATAAATATGGGATTAAGGTGCATAAACGAGTATAGAAATGTAGCTAATTATAAAAGTAGACCTTTTTCAAAGATCGGTTCGTGAGCACGTATTCATTAAAACTTAGAAAGTCTAAGGATTTTATACTGTTGGCACGCAAACAGATAAGATTTCAGTTGTCAAACGTTTAACCACTATATTGTATTTCGAGTATCAGCACGAATTAATACAGATATTTTTTTAATTGGATTTACATTTTAAATTGCTGTTGTAAACTTGCGATTGTAGCTCTATCAAGTCTATCGTATATAAATGGCGTTAAAAAATTGTTGAATGATTAAAATAATTTACTTAAGACAATGTCAAAATAGTTACTTTTCCTTTCAGTTACTTTTGATCTTTTAAGTATTTTTAATAATATTACTGTAATTTAATTATATACCGTTAACTGCAATATATGTAGAAAATAGCCTATTAACAAGAACAAACAATGGCCGCAGTCAAGGCTATAAAACAAAACATTTAAAAAAGTATCGAATCGTCTTTAAGAAATCCGGATATAACCTACATAATATTATTATTAATAACTGCACGATCTTCTATAATCTTGGTATAAACTGTTCATGCACTAGTAATTATTTTCGTTTCTTAAAGAACTTTTAATCATATACATTTATTTTATCTAACAAGATATTTAACAATAAACTTAAAACTCAAATAAATTTGTTTAATAAGCTAATTTTAGTTAACTACGTATAAAAACAACTGATAGTAGCAGGTGACTGGTTTCAAATAGCCGACGGACCGTATCTTGTTTATGGTGGAGGTCTTGTCATCCATCGATAATTTGTAATTTTTAGATCGGTTAAAAATGTATGGATAGATCCGATACCATGTATACAGTGTAAAGTATTTGACCACAGACCTTGAATTCATTTCGTCGTCTTCAAAAAAAACCATCATGTTTAAAAATGTTAAAATAGTAAAAGCTTAAATGAAAAAAACAACTATTACCTAGAAGTTTTAAATACCTATACTAAAAAATAACAATTTCACCAAAAGACAAGCATAAATAATTTTAAAAATTGAAACCTAGTAAATTAGTCGTAGCTCATAATTGTATAATCTTATATCCTAACTTATATATTCATATTATGGTTAGAGTTCTAAAATTTATAAACTGAGCCGAATTGTCTGCGGGGGGAGTGGGCTATAGTCCAGGGGTTCTAAAATAAAGAGGCCTCAGATTAATAATAAACGACGTATAAACATTTTTTTGTAAAATTTGGGCCTCCAAAAATAGAATAATCAACCGCCAATTATTACATTAATCCGGCTCTATTTGTATATGTATTTTTATATTACAAAAGCTTAACAATAAATACGAATAAATAAGTTATGATATAAAATTACGTGAGTATAAGATTATAATATTAATTTATAAGGTTTAAATTTTTTAAATTATTTATACTCGTCTTTTGATAAAATCGTAATAATTATTGTATATATTTAAAACTTAATAATATTTTCATAACATTACACAATAGTTTTTTTGAATAAAAATTGATGTTTAAGATACTCATCCTTCTACGTATTTAATATTTATGTAGCTTAAAATTTAAATAGTAAAACCCATATATTTATATTTTATTTAAGATGAAAATATTTAAATTGTTTATTAATAGTTTTGCAGACCCACTTATATTAAATAAATTAAACGGTTATTGTAAACAATTGATTAAAGTACCATTTTAAATTCCATATTTAATAAAATTATCTTACTGAAAATATTGGTTTAATTATAAAATGTCCTAACTTAATCAACAGAACTACTTTCACTATTTAAGAGTATTTTGTTTTTGTATGACATATGTATCATGGACTTATAATTAAATTTTTTAAAACTTAAAATGCATTTTTTCCGAAAATATTATTTTGGCCAGTGTTTGAGATTCTATTGTTATATAGTATCCTATGATTATAATTATATTGTAGAATATTAATTTAATTTGCGCTTGTCGAATTCGTGGTGTTAAAGTTTCAGTACAAACCTTAAAACTGTTATGTGTGTAGGTATAATGAAATTATTATTGTCAAAAGTGCTTAAATTACGTGAAACTGTTTTCTGATTCCTCACAGACATTTCCGTCTCATATTGCTACTTTGACAGTTATACTGATTCTTTTGGTGAATACTAAAACAGTGTAAATCCGGTGTGGTGTGAATAGTGTATATATTGTATACGTAGCCTTTCAATAAGGAAAGTGAGGAGTGGGTGTTAGGAAGTGTTGGATCCGTCTTTTTTGGTCGGTGGGTACGCGTCCGCCATAGAAGTGAATCGTTGCATGCAGTCTGTCGGCGATTTACCCGTAACCACGATACCGCAGCACACTAGGAAAACAAGAGTGCCCTACACCAGCGCAGTCGTGTATTGTCAGTAGTCCTCGTTTGACGTGTCCCTTGTGTTTTATTCAAGTCTCTCATTACTGGACCATGGCTACTTATGCATCCTATAGACACATTGAGTTGGACAATATAGGATGTGGAAAAAAAAAGTAATTATACATAATTCAAAATAAATGTAATATTTATTAATTTTAAGACAAGTTTGTCAGTAATTACTTTAATAACAAGTATTTAGTTTAGTATAATTTTTTATTTATATAAATTCGTTTTAAACAGTTAATTTTTATTACATTTTTTTTCTTGTCATTATTCAATTCTTTTTATTTAACTTGTTTTGATATTTTCATATTGCAAGTTTTTTGAACAAAAACTGATAATAATAATACTATTTATATTATCTACAAAATATAGTATTTTTTTCAAAAGCATAGTTCATTGTTTTCAATTATAGATATTAAAAATTAAATTTTCTAATTTATTATAACGCGTCAATAAAATACTAGTACATTTACCTAATACATAAAAATCTTGATTGATATTTATATACGATATTTACCATTTAGTATTTACTAATGTATTAATGAAAAGTAATGTATTTTTGTATATTCAATTTATAAATGCTAATTAAATAAAAATACGTATTATAAAATAATAATAAATATATTTTTTGATTTTAATTTATGATAGAAATTTTTAATTAAAAAAAAAATTAAAATTTTAAACTAATTACGGTTTATATAATTATTTATTAGAGTAAAATAACGTATTTAATTAAAATATTATTTAGAATTTAACTGAGGTTATTAAATTCGTATGAAATTTTTGTAAATTAAAATTTTAATTATGTATCTTTTATGTATGACTATGTAGTTTAATAACTATAGTATTATGTGCTTATTATTATTTTCCATTTCTCAAGTTTATTTTTCTGTGATTACTGATATGATAATGCAGTATTATCTTTTAATGGATGTTATAAGTTTAATTAAGTAAAATACTTTTACTTTACTAATATTATTGATATCTTTATTTTTTATTTTTACTCAATTTTGAAATCTATGTAATCATTAATGATAAATATTATTAATTGATCAAAGAAAATATTGGTTATTTATAAAAAGAAGCTCATTTATGGTATTTAAATTGCAGTTTATATAGTATATAGTATAAAATTATTATATTCATTTTCTTTATAGAATGATGCCCCTAATAATATTATTTTTTATTTTTATCTTTGTGATTAATAGTTGATACGTATGCCTGCCTACAATTCAATATTTGTGAGAGTTGGATTTTGAGTTATTCTTTCACGTACATTAACAGTAGATTACCATATTATTCAAAAGAGTTATTTTACTATGACGTATCTTACTATTTTTCAATAATAACCATGAAGTATTTTCATTTAATTTGCTTCACTTTCATTCAGTGCGGTGAATGTTTAGAAAGAATATATATTTTTCTTGAAAATTTGAACTATTTAATTTTCCATCTAAATATAAAAGTATTACAATGTGCCTCATAAAAACGTAATTCACGTAGTAGGTGGGGGAGGTACACATGGTATTGTGCATGCGAATAATAGAGCACGGAAAGTATACATCAATTTAGTAAACGATGACTACACAGGTACCTTATAGTGAGTTGGTGTCTGGTACAGATATAAAATGTCAATGTGTATCACATTTTTATTTGCTGTTATAAAATATTTTCATATTGTTTCGGTACCTGGCAATTACGGCATTTAACTATAAATTAAATTGGTTATTATTATTTATAATATGTTTATGTTATATATAAATGATGATCCCAGGGGTAGAAAGGTGTGCTAGTTACGGTATTGTAACTCATTTGAATTTCCTATGTGTACGGTCCACCGAACGTCATAGATGTTCACTGTAATCATCATACTACATAGTGGCACGTGACTTCCTACGGGAATATTTTCGGATAAAATAAAAACGGTTCATTGAGTTTTTGAAATTATTTTTGAACAATGTTGTGTTACACTTCCATAGAGGAAATGTTTGATCTATTGTAGGTTGTCATCCGTTACTCGTGCTATAATAGCTTATTCTGGAATCAACATTCGTATTCTACTTTATTATTATCATGACCACCCTACAGTGTTAGTTATAGGATATACCAAAATAAATCGTGATAGGGGGAAAGTACATATTTATATTTTTACGTATTTTAGTCATCATTACCTTCACTGCAAATAAAATTCAGATATTTAATCAATATTGAACGCTTTCGAACGATAATATTAATCCTAGGCTTCAAATAATATTATACCCATGAACCAAATGCAATTGAACCTAATTGTTTTTAGTTAATTAAACTTTCCCTATTTTTATGTGACCCCAATAATCCATTAGGAAATTAATAAAGTAAACATCTGCATTTTCCTATTTTAAATTACATACCACGTTTTTTTTTTAATTTACATTATTAGGTTAATAATATATTGATAAAAAAATAAAACGTTATTGAGATTATGTAATAGATTTATTAATATTTTGTGTCAGTATTACGTTTTTACATCTAATATATTTCGGAATGAAGAGTTCGTGCGCTTGGTCAAATTTTAATAAGACTACCAGGTTAATAGTTTAATAACTAATAAACCATATTATACTATGAAGTTTCATACGCAAATAGAAAAACGAGTTCATAATGCTTAATGGTTTTTTTTATTATTAAATTATCACTTATAGACTAGAGACCAATAATGTACAATATACATGGATCCGTATAGACCACGCGGTTGCCCTCTTATCGTATTGTATTTTTTTTTGTTCATTCAATACCCGTTACTACGTAATCGCTTTGGAATCTAAAATAGTTTTATTGTACAAATGTACTCAAGTCAAGTTCTGTTTCGTCTTGAACCACGGCTTTGGTGTAATATGCTAACCGAACGTTGACCCTTGTCCGTTGTATAGTAAATACATAACAAATTACCCCGCAATGGCGAACTCCTGGCTTTTACTATGTTAATGTCGGTTTTAAACACGCATCAAGTATTAAAGATATTATAAATTAACTGTGTTGCTTGAGAAATTCATATTATGTCTGTTTTTATTTATTAATATTATAAACTAAAATATGCAATAAAAGTATAGTTTATTTAATTCTATAGAATATTAATTTTTAGATTCTGAACGAAGTGATGAATGTACTTTTTTTATTCTTATTTTCATAAATTAAATTGAAATATAGCACAGTTTTACATGATCAGTTTTCTATTTATATAATGTATAATAATTTTATCATAACAACATAACAATTATACCTATATTGATTATTTTGACTTGATTGTATGTTGCGAGTGAATGCAAATATTTCAGATTAAAGTTATGAGGCTTAACAATTGTTTAAATAAATGTGTAATTTTTAAATTGTCATAACTCCGTGTCAACTATTAAAATGTTTTTCAATAGTTTTAATACAAATCTTTATTAAAAATTAGTTACTCATTACTCGTAAGTTTTTGTATAACATGAGTCATATCATTTGGAATGTGAATACGCCTTGTATAACATATTATATAATTTGGGGAGAACCCTAACCCTTATGAGGGTGAAATGACCGTGTCTGCGTCAAAACTCAATTTTATTCGTTGCAAGATTTTATGGGGTCTAAAAATCGTTTGACATGTAGCATATAATAACTTATTAAGTTGTATAATGTGTGTGTCGGTTGTAAAGGAAACAAGAATGACAAAGAAAATATTGGACATGCAGTAAATTTCGATACTGTTATAACTTATATTGCATTTTTAGCATTGTCAATATCAATGAACGTAAATCAAATATAGCCAATCTATTATAGCGGCGTTTATTATTCCATAGTTGTTCTCAAACTTTTTCATGCTCATGAATAGAGAATCCCTCTAGCTATATTTATAATCGGATGTACTGTCCGTTTTGGTATACATACGGTATTTATTAAAATTATTAATTTGGTTTATGAAATAATAGAAACGTGCTTAAAATCAATTGCTCATAAATCTTCTATTATAAATAACGGTTGTTTCGAGCACGACAGTTGGAATTATTGAGGGTCGATCCCCTTGTAACAAAATCTATTTAAAGTCAATCGAATTTGTTTATGATTATTCTGTATTATAATATATACCTACATAAAAAAAATATCAATATTTAATACAATTTTTATTTTGTTATAAGTAAAAATGTATCAAAATGAACGAGAGTTACGGTTTTCAACAAATATAAATAATGAAACATGATAATTATGAAATTTATTATTAATATATATATATAGGTATTTAATACGTTTTAAACACGAAAAGTAATATTTCCGATTTCAATGTAGTATGTGGGTACAAGGTACATATATATAATGTATATTAAATGACAGTTAATATTATACCTGTATTACCTACATTAATTTCTTTACTTCTATATACTTGTTAGTTGTATATTATATTCTAATTTAATAATTTGACTTTAAATAATTATTATTTATTGCCCCTAAATCGTAAAGAACTACCATTGTTTTAACTAAATGGAACTCTTATTGTACATCGTATATTATTCATACAATCTGTATTTTTATAATAATTAACGATTTGCAACTGTTAATCTACCATTTATTAGGTATTATATGGTTTTTCTTATTTTATTAAAACATGAAAAATAAAATAAAAGAGCACATTTTGTATTTTCATTGTGGCTGTACTGGTTTATTTTACAGTTCAACCTACACACACAATTCAAGGTAGATTTTTTTATTTAATACTCCAATATAAAGCTCGGTACTCGGTACAAGTTCTTCATTTTACATAAAGTGCTAGTCAAGACCTATCACTTTGGTAAATCGGTTTTTTGTTGGTTTATGAATTTATGATATTCGTCGAACATGAGTTTAAGGTACTTATATTATTTTTTACTTTTAATTATATATTATTATATTATTATACACATTTTTTTTTAATTCTTAAAATATTTAATTATTACATTTTGATTATGATAATTCTAAAATTAAAAAAAATTGTAGTTTTAATTATGTTTTCATTTTCATTTCGCCAATAAAGAAATTTGTGTAGGATGATTACTATTAGATATTCCAAATAAGGCGAGGTCATTCAAATATCGTCCAGTTTTCTTTGTCTACCCACTTATATTATAAAAAAAATAGTTGTGATATATTAAAATCGACCGTTTTTCGAATATGGCTATCGATTTCCCAGTTTTATTTTTTCACTCTAATAAAAATAATATTTCTAAATTATCTATTAGAGAAAATAAAACGCCTCCTGGAGGAGTTTGCCATGATCTTTGGGGCGCCGAGTTCGTAGGATCTCCGTGTCATAATAGGCAAGTAAAACATTTGAAATGTACGCAGTATTTCAAATTATGAAACATTAATTAACAATATTAAAGATAATCCTCATATTTTTGTCGGTGGTGTTAAAATTAATGTAAATTTAAAACATTAAAAGTCAATAATTATTAATTTTACATTTTACTTAAATAGTGCTTGAAACTAATTATATTCTAGCTTATTTATAATGCGCTGATTTTGAGGTTTCGACTTCCTAAAAAAATGTTTTATTAAGTGCAAGTATCAATGTTTGTTTTTGTACGATTAATTTGCATTAACAAATATTTACTAATTTCTTTAATATAGCTTTTTAATAATTATTTCTATCTAGTATTTACTATATAGTATATTATATATAATCTATATGATATGTACTAAGTCACTTAGAACTGTACCTCCTGTACTCCTACGATTGTTATTTGTTATTTTATCTTAAATTATCTTAAAATATTGTACTTGAAGGTAGGTTAGTATTTATTGCATACTTATAAATAATTGTGTTAACTATAAGTTGTTTTAAATTAAAACCAATATTTTTTAGCTATTACAGGTGATAAATATTTCAAAATAATTAAGTTGTAAATAATAATTTAATTACATACTGTTATTACACTAATACACTTCCCACATACAAATATACATGTTTGATCTATAGATATTATTACCATATGGTATAACTTCTTATGAATCCTTGGAACATTTTTAAGTGGTGACCTATGTCAAGTTCTTGTAAATAATAATATTTATTAGCTCATATTATAAAAATATAAATTTGTTAAAATAACTGAAGTACCTATATTGAATATTAATTAATTTATTGTTATTTTGAAAAACATTAATGATAACATTTATTTATTTTTATCCGATGATTAAAGGTAACATGTCACAATTAACAATATTAATATAATATGAAATATTATACATGTATTACTTTTTAATATATTTTAAAATGCATTACCAAATATAATTATTTATATGTACAATAAATTAATAAAATATTTTTTTTAGGGTTTTGAAACCACCAGGCGGTGGAAGTAGTGACATATTTGGAACAGCATCATGCGATGAAGTTAATCCACATAAACGTGGTACAAATCAGAAGAATCTTCAAAGTTCCATTATTTTGGGTGGTCAAACACCAAAACATAGTAATGGTACAGTTGCCGCCAATGGAAATTCAGATAAACCTGGTAATTTTAATATTTACTTTATGTTCTATGTACAATATTAGTCTATAAATATTTTAATTGAATAAGTTATACTTTAGCTAATGATATTAATGTTGAATCTCAAATTGCTAATGATAATAAGGTTGAGTCTAAAGTTGCTAATGTTAATAATGTTGAGTCTGAAATTGTAAAAGAAAATATTGAGAAAGTATTTGAAACTCAAAGAAATAAAGGTAAGATTAACATATGCTTGTCTATAAATGTTTTTTCTAGTTTTTATACTTTTCATTAAAACATAACATATGAATACATAACTTTAATTTAATGCATTACTAACATTACTTTTGTTTTTATTATTATTATGGATTTAAAACAGTTATTCCAATTTCTTATTCAATGATTTTTCTAATTCTAAGTTGTTAAAATGTAAAAATATATTAAATGTACAGCTTCTTTGTAATAATTGATAAAATTTGATATTACATTTTTACTAACAATTAATTGTTATGACTTATAATATATTATAAGTATATCTCATAATAAGAAATATTTACTCCATTTAGTATTTATATTAAACTGTAAAATAATTGTACAATTCCCTATTAATTATAATTTTCAAAATTTACTTCATTATGAACTTTATATAATAATTATTATATTACAAAATACTTGGATAACATTTTGTTATCATAATGCTACTATTAAATTATTTTTATTATATATTACTAATTTATTAATTTTAAATTATAATATTTTGTTAATGGTATCTTTTATCATTCAAATCATTTCATTGTAATGTTTTATATTTTATGCTTTTTTAAAACCATATTATTTTTTGTCAGCTTTTAGTTATTAGTTAACTATAATATTTTTAACATAAATGTGTTTTATTATTTATTAATAATTCACTTTTAAATACCCTGCATTCTAATAAAAAGAAAATGCAAATTAATTGCTTTTAAGTATACTATAGTGCATACCTTTTCTGCATATTTAATAATTCGATTCTGCTTGCTACTTTTATGTTTGTCTACTGGATATTTGCTTGAAGCTTTTAATTTTGAATCTGCTTCTACCAATAAAACTAATTGTCAAAGATGGTCTTATAAGAAGAAAGGTATGTTATCAACTTAAAACCAAAAAAAAAAAAAAACATATATATCTGTTGTAATAAAATAAGGTGATTGTATGCCATATTATAATATACAATCAAAAAATGTATTTTAAAAAAGAATTTAATTAGAATTTGTAAAAATGTGTGTTCCATTTTTAAGTATTATTATTCTTGTATAATAATTTATCTGTATTATGTAATTAATTATTAAATAACTATTAATAATATTGTGTGTATAATTGTTATAATTTTAAAACTCAATGCATTATAAAAAATTAGACTTCATATACCATGTTAATGTGATGTACATTTATATTTTAGATGGTAATCCAGTGACTGGAGAAGGTTATGAAGCTCCTAAGGCAACAGCTACACCAGCTCAGCATGTTTCTGCTCAATCAGAACCAGCTCCAGAACAAAAGAAGGCAAGTCGTGTGCCACCAGGTGGATATAGTTCCGGCTTATGGTAATTGCTGAGCCAAGAAGACCAACCAAAATTTTGTCACAATTTATACATCGCTTTTGTATTTCTATGATATATTGATGATCTTTGATCACATTTCATCAATAAAATATTTATGCCTTATGGTATATAAGAAAATGACTTTCAGTAAATGAAATACATAATATTACAATTGTCATTCTTTTAAAATTACCCTGCATTTTATTCATTCTCAAATTGTTTGATTATTGTTTTGTAATGTTTGTGAATTGATTTATTCCTAAAAAAAAAATTCTTTTTTATACACAATAAAATACTATATTTATTAATGATTTTAGTGTGAGATATTAGTTAATTAAAACTAACATAACCTAAATGTCTTAAATGAATAAATTATTTATTTCTCCTAATAATTGTATATTTATTTCTAAATAATTAAACATAATATATAGGTAGTAGGTATGATTAATAATGGCGCCAGCCACCGATTTCAAATTGAATTTCATTTTCATAAAAATAAAATCTTAGATAGAAGGTACCTGTAAACAGTGAATTTGTTTCACTAAAATACGGGACAAATTGCGTGTACTTTTATCCAAATATCATTACTTACCTGGATCGTGCGCCCCGGACTTCCCACCTAAATTGGGTATTTCATCACTTCATCAGTAATACTTAATACTTATACACAGCGATCGGTGCTACTGGGGGGGGGGGGTACTATAAAGTAAAACAAACATGATATAATAATATAACACAATAATAAACAAGTTATTATTATCAATAAAAAGTCAAATAATTTATATTAAAATAAAACTCAACAAAAAAAAAAAAGGAACTTAATTTAATTCTGTCTTTTAATAAAAAAAGACCTTTCTAACGGTTAGTAGTTAATAATAAATACACCGTTAAATATTACAACATAAAAAATAAAAATATTTTCCTAATAATTTATATATAATATATACGATTAATAGTTTGTGGCTTTTCTATCGTTTTTAAACGGGCCGTAGTTAATAATTCCATACGAGAAATCGTTATACAGTCTATTGTAATAGATTCAATTCCAATTCAATATCTCTATTGATGGTTTTCCTACCCGCGACGCCGTATCTACCGATATTTTTTTTTTCCACAAATCCAGACAGCTATGATGGCGTTTGGATTTCCGAAATAGATCACAGGAAGAGTTGGTTGCCTTACAGCGCATCAGCTGTTCGGCGTATCGCTGGAGCAGCGCGTCATCGTCGCCGGTGGGTGCCGCCAAAAAGTCGCACCGCTGTCGTTTGTGCACGCAACAGTGAACCGGTCCCGGGTCGGTTTCGAATTCGGGCCTCAGGTCGGTGAACGCGAGTCCGGCGCGTTCGGCCAGTATGCCCGTCACGTACAGGTCGTCGATCCAGAAGTATCTTTCGCGCACCTCTATCGCCCGCAGCAGACGGACGACGGACGCCGCCCTGGCCGCGTACAACCAACCGGACAAGAACGGCGGGTACGCGTCGCCCGCGAATTCGGCGCGGCTCACGTACCACTTGTTGCGCTCGTCCCGTATCGGTTTCGCGTCGATCACGCACCCGGCCAGGTCGCGGTTGTCGGCCCGGCCCAGCACGGCGTTCAGCTTGAACAAGTTCACCGCGATGTCGTCGTCCATCTTGACCATGTAGTCCGACCGCGGGCACCGTGCCGCGAACCACGTCAGGCCCATCGCGTGTTTGTACGTCAGGTTCCTGTACGCTTCCCGGAAGTTGCCCTGCACCACGTCCCCGTGCCGGGACGATTCCCGGAGCAGCCGCTCCTGCAACACTCGATCGTCGACGCCGTTACCGGACGACGGCAAGCCGACCATGAACACGTGACGAAATCCGAGCCGGTCGAGCACGGTCCGCGTATAGGACTGGCGAATGGCCCGGCGGCGTTCGAAGTGGCCGACGTGGCTGTGCACCACGACGGGCGTGTGGCGTCGCGGTCCGTCGCACGCGCCGCTGTCGATGACGTACTCGAAACCGTTCAGGTCCATCAGGCGTCGCCGGCTGTCGAGACGCGGCGGTCCGGGGCGCATCGGCGCGATCCGCCCGGTGTCTCGGTCCGCGGAAAACGTGTCGAACAGCACCAGGAACGACGTGTTGACGGCGAGAAACATGGCGATTTCGTACCTCCACGACGACAGTGCCATTGTCCACCACCTCTGCAGGTATCCGCGGTCCGCGACATCGACGGTCCGGTCCGGATTACTCGACACTCGTTGACGACAATATTATCATTATTATTATGATTATTATTCGGTTTCCGTTTCACGTGAACGACGTTAAATAGTCATTGATATTAATATTACAATATTTTACTTCTCCGCGAGCGCGTCGCTTCGGCTAAATAAGGTCTCGCGAGATTTTCTAAAATTTAGTCGCCGGCGATAGCGCGGCGTGTTTACTTTGCAGCCTTGGAATCGCGTGAGCATTCACTGAATGTCGGTTTTCTGCGACATTAAACATTTAAAACAGCTTTCACTTCGCTCAAGAATGGCAAACCCCCGCCTCCAACGGCCTACGCCGTTCGCTGTTGTAAACGGTATGATGGAGGGGCGGGACACATCGGCGGTCTGTCGACCTACGTCCTACACTATCACTGTCGTTCACTCAAACATAATAATATATAAATAGCAGCCGGACGCAACGACAATGGAAACCAAGTCGACTGCAAAAGCTTACGAAATCATCTCTTGAGGGCACCTACGTTTTAACGGATAATCGAACGGCGCGTAGGTGTGCTTTGCGCAGTAGGGAAACTTAGCGTTTTTGTTTCGTAACGCCGCCGCTGTACTACAGCTGACTGTGTGCCGTTACATCCTACAGGATTGTTTAAAAAACTGTGATACTAATAAACTTCTTTTTTTTTTTTAGCGCGAATACTGAAGGCACTGCATATTTTATTAAAATAAAATACAATTATATCTGTAAAATAAATTAAATAATTTACGGTAAAAACTTAAAAGGGTAGGTTACTATTGGCATTCGGTAGAAATACAAGTTTGTATCACTATAATAATGATACCACTTAAAAAACATTTAAGTGATAGGAATTTAATTGTACCCATCGTTACTGACCCCGTGCCGGATCATCCACCAGTGCAAGCAGTGCATTGCACGGGGGCCCTGGGCCCTGATATTATGTATATTAAAAATCAAAGTAACATAAAATAAAAACTTCGTGAAATTTGTTTTTTTCAAATGGTGTATTGAATTTTGGTTTGAAACTATTTTTAATTTATTCCTATCGGTGGTTGATTATATATTTATATGTAAACCTTACCCAAGACGTTTTAATAAAACTTGGTTTAGAAATTAAAAAATGTTGAGGCCAGGGATACGACGTAGCTTCTGTGATGAGTGGAACACATTCAGGAGTGCAAACAAGGATTAAATATATTGTTCTATCAGCCAAGTATGTCCATTTATTCATATTTCATTTTTATCTGTATAGTTTCTACAGGTATTCTGTTAAATAAAGATAAATTATTTTATCACAATATAAACATTATAGTTCTTACTTATGGTAACTTACACAAGTATCAGTTAAGAATTTAAGATTATGTTGTCTGTCAGATCTCATGTTAGGTATTTACTGCATCAATCAAATATCAAATATCCTATGTTAAATTGTAAGTAGGGCCTATTAAGGGGATCGAAGCAGGTCGAAAAAACCTTGTAATATGTGTTTGGTAGATTTTGATTTAGAAAACATATTTAAACTTATTAGTTTTTTTAATTTTGATCAAGGTGATTTTAGTTAAAAAAATGATCACGTACTGAAGTCTTCATCAACAAAGGAAATTCATGGTGCTTTTTGTTAATTTATTTATTTTAATGATTAATTTGCTCATGCACCTTAGCTTACTCGAAGCTGTATATATATATATATTGTGCTGTAGTTTAGTTTGTTAACAAAAATTAAAAATTTCAAACACTCGAATCCAAATAAACAACACTGATATATTTCTTTAAAAAAAAGATGGGTCAGTTATCGCTCGCATGTTGCTGATATCAAAAAATAAAGAAAAAAAATTGGCTCTTGAAATTTAATAATATTTAAATTTTAAATTTTGCCGATCTAAACATTTTCTTTATTATAATTAAAAATAAGATTGAATATCATTTAAAAGTATTCATAGAAGTCATTATAATTCATAATAATTTACTCGATTTTCAAATTTATTACATATTTTTACTGAGCGTATGTAGTTCCAATTGGATGAGATTTGTCGACGATTCATATACCTATGAACTGATGTACAAAAGTTTTTAGCGCATAAAAAAGAATATTTCGACGTTAAAGAATATTTTGTGCAAAATACATATTTTAGGGAATATTTTGGCATTTTGGAGTTTAATTTAAATATTTTATAAAAAATCTAATGGTTTAAAAAAAAAATTAAAAAATATTTTTAATTTTAATATATCATATTTATCAATTATCAATTATCATGATGAAATATTGGCGCAAAGAAATATTGATAAGAACATAACATTGATAAGAAAATCAGTAGTTCCCGCGTTTATTAAAACACACTTTTTCATTCTTGTTAACTCCATTAAACAATTAGAAAATAAAAATTTATCTTTACATGACTCGTTAAACATTGTGCATAAAGTTATATTAGAAATGGCAAATGTACCTGGAAGGATTGGAGCTGAAATAAAAATAAAAGTAACACAATTAATTTCAAAAAATCCTGGCTATCAAAAGATGAAACAGTTGTCTTTGATTCTGAGTGGTGAATCTGAAGGAGAACTCACATCAAAGTTTACACCTACTATGGCAGCTGACATGAAATATGCCCAAATTATATAAGTATGTAGATGTTGAAAGGTCCTTCAGCAAATATAATTTTATATTGACCGAAAGAAAAACTAACATGTTTTCAGAACATATGGAGCAGTATATGGTCATAAATTGTTTGAATACTTAATATTTTTTATTTTTATTATTTAAAACATGTTATTATTATTATTTTTTTGAATTTTTTATGAAAAAGAATATTTATTCATAAAAGAATATTTTCGCATATAAAAGATTATTTTGATGAAATTATAGAGCATAGAAACATCTTATTTTTAGGTTTTTAAGAGCATATAATTCTAATATGTCTCTAATTATAATAATAATGTTTTCCCATTATAATTCCTATGAAATTTATTTGATTGTAACTCAAATAACATGTCAGATATAAAAAATATAATTCAGATACTTAATAAATTGTATATACTCTAAAAGTCTAAATTGTATTTTTATTTTTGTGTTGATTCGTCTATATTTATGGGTTTTTATTTTTACTGCAGGTTAACGATTCATAAAAAAATTTTTTAAAAATTAAACAAACGACACAATGAACGTGTTCATTTTTTAAAAGAACGTGAACGCGTTCGTTTGAAAAAAAACACGAATGTGAACGTGAACGAATTCATTTTTTAAGCGAACGTTCCGAACACTGATGATTGTACGTGTATAATATGCGATATGCCTACATGTAATACCAACGTTGTAGCCGCGAATTGAGTTATAATAAATAAAATAGATAAATATTATAATAAATATTTATGTTAAAATTAAAGGAAAAATTAAGTGAAAAGGAATTGGATTTATCAATCTTTAAAAAACCTGGTGCTCTTGTTTTGGATAGGTTTGTTGAGTTTAAAAAAAAGCGCATTACTTAATAAAGAATTCATATTAAATTGTTTTGCTATATTATTTATGTGCAAATTTTATTTTAATAAATATAAAAGTCAGTAAATAAAATTGTAATTTTTAACATTGTATATGGTGGTGAAAGGGGAAGTTGAATTACCTATTGTCTTAAAAAACACTAGTACCTAATATTTGTTTTTATTTATAATTCCCAGGCCGAAAAATTCTGCTAATCCGTCCCTGTTTGATTTATACTTAAAATAACTTAAAATAATATTTCAAAATATTTTTTTTATAATTCTATAAGTATATTTATGTGCTTAAGACGATGGTGTGATTTAAAATTGAATTGATCTTGTTGTTGCATACATATTATAAATTATAATTACAACTCACGTTGTATTGCCACGCAAACCAAATTTTACGAAATTGACTATAATAGTTTTATCTACTATAAAAAAAACTAGACAGTATATCAAAATTATAGTCACATCAGTGTCATAAACACAAAAAAAAAACACTTAAGGTTACATAAAAAAAAATTTTTAAATATTATATTTAACGATTAAAATCGTTGTGCCAATCAGACACATTTGCACATAAAACATACGCTGCTGTACTTCGGCTCTATATGACGTCACATGCGTATTTTCAGACGCCTGTATCTCATTGAATAATTAGTGTTTAAGTACCAACACCGGTATTTCTTAAATATTATTTATATTTTTTATTACTTTAAATCTAAGCAAACTTGTTTTTAGTGTTGTGATGTCCTTTAAAATACAGAATATGTTATTAAATTCCAAGAGCCAAAATTAATACATTTAAAACACGAAAAATCTCTATACCTATTTTGTATAATATTTTTTTCTGGTGTTTAGAGATGTAATAGGAACAAAGTATAAATTAAACCTAAAAGTTGTTTAAAAAAGTTTTAAGTTTTATTTTATTTTTGTTTTAAAGTTGTTTTCAATAAAACGTTTAGTAAAAGAAAAGCTTAATAACTTTACATTTACAGTAGCCAACACCAAATGCTAAGTAATAACGAAGAAAAGGCGGATAATATAAATAGATATTTACTATATATCGTGTCTTGATTATAGTAGTGCAATATTTTACCAATTATTGTAGGTATTGTGTGATGTGTCATGTGTATGAGTGTGTGCTCTATTAAAAAAATTACAAAAGTATTGTGGAGTAGTTGAAAAATAATTGGAAATCGTAATATATAGGTATAATACATGTATACTATGTAATTAATTAGTATGTTTAGTTAGACTATACATACGTGTACTCGGTGGCTAATTTATTATTATAGCATTTTTTTAAATTCCTATGGAGAACCTAAAAAATTTTAATCTTAAGACCAAGTGCCATGTCTATATATATTTTTTTCGTTCAGAAATATTCATTCACCTTTAACGTATTACATATTAAGTAACATATTATAATTGTATCTACGGGGCCGGAAGGAGGAGGTTTAAGGGGTCGTGATGACCCCTCACTCATTAAACCACATTTTTCAGTCAGCACATTGTCAAATACAAAAAAAAATAAATATAATTAAATGCAAATTTAAAATTTTAATGTTCTAATTTTAAGCAATATGTAATGAATTTTGTGTCCCTGACTCCCGCCACCACCAATACTTAATGAATATCATACGTTCTACGTACAAAGTATTTATTGCTTCCTATACGGACTAAATAAACGTATTTGTTGGAATCCGGATAGCAAACGGTCGCGGGTTGGCCGTTGGCGTGTGGTCACTGTTATATCGTAATATCGCCTACTGACGATAGAAATAGACATAATAATAATATTATAAAATATAATTTATAATTAATCATGATAGAATGATATATATTTCCATCATTTTTATTGTGCCAACATCATAGAAAAAGATTAAAACCAAAAAAAAAATGTATTCAAATCCACAATAACATATATTATACTTGACTTATGAAAACTTTTATGGAAAAGAATTTTTTAATTTTTTTTTTACATAATAAATTTGTCATCAAAAACTTTGAAATCCAGTCTGGTTTGTATTCAACCATTTTTTAAATTAATATTAGTATCTATATGTTCAAATATAACAATAGAAGATGTAGAAAAAGCATTTTCCTTATTTATAGATAACTAATATTGATTTCACAAATATGATTAAAATATAGGCTTCGTTAAAAGAAAGAATATTTTTATGATATTTATTAGAATTTATACTTTTTGGTATGTTCATCCTGATATTAATTTATACTTTATAGTATATGATTTGTTGTAATTTTTCATTCGTAATTTTTAATACATAATATACTATATAGTCATTTTTTTTTTTTTTTTTTTAGCTTTTATAGCCCATTCAGGGCCTTCGCTGCTTCCACAACTTCTTGCCATTTCTCTCTATTTTCACTTCCTGCTAGTTCTGTTTCTGGTGCGATCTTTGCTAGGTCTGACTGAATAGTGTCCATCCATCTATCATCTATGCCTAGGGCGGCCTCTGGGTCTTCTACCATTGATTTTGCCCGTCAGAACTTGCTTGCATATGCCATTCTCTCTCCATAAGTGCCCAGCCCATTCGAGTCTCTTGCTTCTAATGAATGCTTTTATATTTGGTTTTTCGAATAGCTGGTATATTTCCCCATTTGTTCTTATTCGATAATCTCCATTTTCGTAGATAGGACCATAGATTCTTTGGAGTATTTTCCTTTCGAAGATTAGCAGTTTCTCTTCGTCTCCTTTTGTCACCGACCACGTTTCGCAACCATACGCAAGGACTGGGCGTAAGTAGCTCAGGTATAGGTTGATCTTTGATCTTTTAGATAGGAGTTTAGATTTAAATAGTTTCACTAATGCAAAAAAACCTTTATTGGCTGCTGAGATTCTTAATTTTATTTCGTTATGCATATTGTTGTTCTTATTTATGTTGGTACCTAAGTATTTGAAATCGTTTACCGCTTGGAAAGTGTACTCACCGACATTTAGATTAGCTACCAACTCATTTTCTCTGCTGACGACCATATATTTTGTTTTGTCTTATATAGTCAAACTATATAGTTAGACTTTATAGTCATAATAATACTTATTTTTATATAAGCAATAGTTTTCAATTTTTTTATACCAATACACAATACACATTTAAAATTTATATTATATTATTAGTATGGAATTGCAGTCTTGTAGAAACAATGTATTTATTCATCATAAATTGAAGTCGTCATTTTCATTGACCACGACCCCTCACAAATATTATGTAACGCCGGCCCTATATAGTATAATAAACAATATTTTTGATGTAAACACATAAATACGAATACATATTATCTTAACGAATAACGATATTGAATTAACGTCGACTTTTAAACATTTGTTGAATCGGTCTCAAGTTTTTTTGTAAATATGTCCAAAACTATGTATTGGAAAATTATAAAATTATTCATTATAATTGCAGTGTGTTAATACTTATAGTTTTAAACAATTAAACTGAAGCAAAGCGGAAAACGAGAAGGATAGATAAATTTTAAAACCCAGATTGAAGTCGTGTAGTATACAGCTATAGTAATAGTATATATATAATATAATATTGTAAATTGTTATTAACTTTTGAGTCAATACTACTTTATCATAAAACAGCGTGAACTAGTCATGATATAAATAGGTAGATAATAACTTAAAATTTATCTACATTTTGAAAATTCCATTGTGTATGTAAAATTCATAACATGCGTAAAATTTTAAAGTCCCCACGAATATATAATAACAAAATAATGAATATCGTTACTATCTTTGTTAAAAAATGTTATTTCGTCATTATTTTAACTTCAAATGTCTATAAAAAAAAATTGTGCTCAGTTATTTTTTAGATTTTTTGGTTTAAACATTAACTACTTAGAGTTTTGTGTATTAAATGTTCATACCTTAGCAACAAAAATTGAACGTTTAATAAATTATTAACTATAAAATAATTTTGCAAATTTTCATGATTTGAACGAAATTTTGTGAAAATTTGAATTTCATAATATCTTATATTATATAAAAAAAGAATTTATTGTATTTTTGATACTTTATAATTTATTGTCTTACAAATTTTAATTATTTAAAATAGTAAATACTTAAACGTATATAATCAACGTTTATATGTTATTTGTATTTTTGTTTTGTTGTTGTTTTTGATTTTTCAATAATAACTCAAATTAAAAGTATTTAGCCCCCCCCCCCATAAAAATCGGTACCTATATTTGTATACATTTTAAGTAATTATATGCTGTAGAATAGAGTGACCATTTTGCAAATGGGGTGTATCTTTTACCACAAACTTGAGAAAATTAACACTGACATATTTGGATTGGCTATACGTATGGCCAACAATGATGCATTCATTTTAAATATGATTTAGCCCAAAGAAACTTTAAATTTAATTAAAACAGCTAATGAAGAAACAGAATTCAAAGGATCTATAAAAATAGGAATTAATTTGTCTGCTTTCAAGTTACACGGTAAGACATTCATTTTCTCATCGATAAAGAAACCAATTTTTTTTTTAATAATAAAAGCTTTGATAATTTTTTTTTTGCATGTTTTAGTATTTTTACTGCATATTTAAGCGCTTATATGAATATTTTTAGAGGATATTATTGCGCTTATAACAACCTTTTTTAGAGCTATAAGTTATGATCTCTGAATTTATTATGTTACGTCTTACATGCCAAAACAAAAACTAATATTTTTAAATCAACTGTAACAATGTTTAATGTTCATATATCATTATGTCATAAAATCATTGTGGTAATAGATAAATGATGTTATGTTATAATCAGTAAAAAATACTTCCTGAATACTAATCTACAAATCGTTATAGATTATAGTAGTATTAATTATACAATTGGTGATTCTGATTCTGAATCAATATTCAATATGTGTAAAATTAGAATAGAACATAAAAATATTAAAGTTGATTTTGAAACACATTTTGATGCTTTTGTATTTGTACCTCCAAAAGTCCAAATGATAGCATAGTGTATAGCTAAATTAAAATTTTTAGAGCATCATCCTAATCAACCGATTATTGCAAATAATTTCTAAGTTAGGTTTGATCCGATAAATATTTATTTTCGAAGAATGGCAAATAATGATATTGTTGAAAGAAGATGAATTTCATATTGTGCTTTTACTGAGAAAATATATTGTAGTACTGCTATACTACTTGCATTATTTTTATTTGTATTATATAGTTATATTGTACTGGAGGTTAACATAACAATGTATAACTGCAATGTAAGTATTGCACTTATAGGTGGCTGGTATAGTGACTGTATGTATTTTAAATATACGACATTTTCTAAAATTGATCTCCTTAACAATTTGCAATAAAAAGGATAGGTAATTCTCATTTGAAAGAAAGAAGTTATTGTAAATTGTAATTTGTAATCGTTACAACCGTTCCTTCACCCACCAGCAATATTTTCGACCTGGTTACTCTAATACGCAGTGACTTCGATTTGCAGTAAACTCTGCCGAGCACTCACTATCTACATAATGCATATTCGGGAGTCGCTGATAACCATGATCTTATATTATTTTGTTATAACTATAGTTGTAGGAAAACGGTTGTTGGCTGCTATAGTGCTGTCGGTTGTTTTATTAGCGTTCACCCATTGTTTTTTTACCAAAATGTGATGAATTTTTAAAATGGTTAATAATTTTAATCTATGGGGAAAATGTAATTTTTATTATTTTTAAGTAACGATATATAGTAATAACTAATAGCATTATAGTGTTTAAAATTGTAAATGGAATCAAAAACAAAAATACCACACATTACTATATCACTTATTGTTAAATAATATATAATAGTTAAACAACTTACTGTAATATACGTTGCTGTGTAATCATCGTGTCGAAAATATTTATGGCAGGGGGTATGGGGGAAGTGTTACGGTTACAATAAATTCTATTTTTCAAATGAGAATTATCCTATTCATTGCATATTATTTAGGAGATAAATGTTTAGAACATTTCGAATGCATAGTCTATATTTATTATAGCTGGAAAATAGGTTTATACAAGATAATTCAGTCAAATAGCATACTTACCACTTTTTATTTTTAAACAATACATTATTTACCAAGGTTTATAAATCATCTAATTTTTTTAAATGATATCATTTAATATTTTAATAATATTATGATGATACAAAGTTGTTATTTATATCGAATACCAATAGGATGGCAGAAAAAATGTTATGTGTATTATTGGCGTAACCAATTAGAATAATCAGACTAAATTTAAATATCTTTAAGAATTAAAATAACATTTATATTTATACTTATATACGTATATCTATATCAATTATATTCTTCTAAAGATTTAAATACTTTAGAAAGAATAGTAAACGCTAGACGCCAGAGAATGATAAGAAAGAGCCAACAGATGATAAATAATAATAGGTCAATTCGTAATAAATAATTTAATAATGACTTATATACGTAATATATTATATGATAGATTATGAGAGGTATGGAAAAGGGAAAACAAACTAATTTAAATTGCGAAAGTTGCAATAAACACATGCTGAAAACATACAAAAATAGCGAGATATGACTTAATTAATACCTTTTTATGTCAAAATGTCGAATATAGGTACTTAGATTATTATATTATTAACAAATAAATAATTTTTTATAATGCATATAGTATAGGTTATTATTATTTTTAAGCACAAAAGCAAAATAAAGTATATTATTGAAATAAAACCATAAAAAATGTGTAAAATTATTTAATGCAATGATAAAATCCAAACATTTTGGTGAAGATATATTTTAAGGGAATTATTTCTTCATCGTGGTGTCCCTCTAAATCAGTGATCTCAGTTCTTTAAAGGGATGATCCCAAATTAGAAGTTACATTTTTTTGTGACACTTACAATTTTACAAATATTTTTCTTATGTCTTATCTTCTGCTTAGTGCCTACATTGGTTGTTTTAGGTTATTGTATCATGTGTTGGTGACCAGAGAAGTTTTTAGAGTTTTGACACCATAGGTAAAGTTTGATACCAGTAGCCTCTTCCTATAAACTACTCTTAAAAAATGTTTTACTTATACAATTATTTGGGTATACAATTTTTTTAAGATTTTCAGACGCGTGTCTACCCATATGTAAACTGATAAGTTAATAAGGTCTGAACCATTTTTGGTTTAATAAACGATGATCAACTACCAGTGAACTACCTACTTAAGAACTAGTCATCCATTTGAAGTTTCTAGTTTTAAGTTGTTTCAGAAGAAACAAATAAAGTTGTCAGTTATGTTCAGTTTATGAATCTTAATTCAATAGTTAACGTTCATAAGTCAAATATCAACCAACAATTTTAATATTTATAATCATTCTTGGTTGGTTAAACCATTCTATCACAGACGATCATAAAAAATGGTTAAATTGTGCAGGGCTCAATTAAAAATTATTGAACCAATCACGTCATTTTTACTATAGTGAGACAGGTGCTGTGACATTCTTCAAACTACTTTCGTCTCCAAATGTCCAAAGTCCAACTTTTATCCTAATTAAGTATTAAATCAACTCGTTTAATATTCTCATGATAAGTACAACTAAGTGTCTAAGTTAATATTATTTAAATTAAATTTTCCTGAGAAAACTTACTCAATTTATTATTACTGTTTAAACCTCATTCATGAAACTGTTGATAGTCATCGCTAATCAATAGCATCTTTTTATACTTTAAATTTGAAATACGTATTTAATCAATATTAATATCAGTATATACAAAAATAAAATTGATAAATAAGGTAAATATTAATTAAATTAAACCTAACAAAAATATTTATAATAGGAGTAGTACTTAGTTTCAACTTTCAATAATTAAAAAGGTTTCTATTATAAGCTGTAAACGGAAAAATTAATCTGGGAAAATGTGAAATTTTTAGTTACATTTATGCCAAATATTAATGAAAAAAGTAACATTTTATAATAAAGGTAAAGTTTTTGGTAAATTTTTGAAAATATAGAAACAAATAATTTAGATATAAGTGCATAAAATCGATCCCTCTAACCCCTCTTTCAACTGTAGTTATATACTTACACAAAAGTAAATTTGATGTGACATAATGAAATAAAAATCGGTCCTAAAATTAACGAGTATTTATAGGCAACAAAATAATTAGAATAATTTAATTCTGTGTGTGGTTTATACGCCGTCAATTCACAATTGAACTGTATTGAACCTTGAACCAATAATGAACAGTTAGATAATTGGTCAAAATTTTCACCGGTGAACTGTAAATGAAAATGTTTTGCTTTTTAAATTTAAAAAAGTTCACACCAAGCTAAATTCACTTTTCAAATCTCTTAACAAACGGGGCAGAAACTTGCAGAACTATGTTCCGTTCCACAAATGTATAATAATTATAATTATTGTAAATTAATCATATTGAATATGATCCTAATACTCATATTGAACCTCAATTTATTATTACTCGGGACTCAACCAGCAACCTTTGGTATTTTAGGTGTTAACACTGTTAACCATAATTCATATTACAGATTCACAGATAAAATAGTTTTGCAAGTGCAAGTTGTGGGCATATAAATAATATTTTACCAAACATATTTATAAAAAATAAATTGATTAAATATTTATACAATTTATTAAATAATATTGATTTTTATACATAATAGTGATATAATAAAAAAATATGATCATGTTTTTTGATTGACGAATAACGGTGGACGATGGCTGTGGACAGTAAATGTTGAAGCCTTTAAATTCCTTAAAAATTGGGGAGTCAAACAGTTTAGTCCCAGATTTGAAATTATATTTGTGAAATATTATATAGAATTCTGTTCAATAATACGCCTAGTCCAATAAACAGATAGTTGATGTTTGATTTTTCTATTATTAATTTATTAGTTAATAATCGCAATTAAGTAATTAATTTCCAATTGGTTTTTAATATTTTTAATACTACTATTACATTACTGTTTAGTGTTTTTAATAAATTATATTGGATACAATTTGGGCTGTTGGGCTGCACGAAAATGGCTTTCATGGTTCCTAATGATTTTAGCCTTTAATATATTAATGATATATTTAAAAATTCTAGAAATTAAATTTAAAAGAAATTATCTATAAATAAAAATATTAGTTTTCATTTCTTTCTTTTTTTTCTCCTTTTTAGACTCAAAACTACTGGATAGTTTTCAATAAAATTTATATCAGTAAATCTATTTAGATCGCTGTTTCGGTTTACGAAACTTGAATATGTTTTGTGTTATGTTTTTATGGTGTCATCAATTACATTGTTACATGTTATAATAAAATATTTATTTATACCCAAAATATTAGGTGGTTCAAATATAGGTACAAGTTGTACTGTATTACAACATCTGAAATGTATACATATTACATTTATATATGTATATATGTGTACTTAAATATAAGTATAACTGTTTAACCAATACATGATTGTTATAATATGCTAATGTATGAAATATTCATAATAAACTAATAACCAATAAAATTAATTAGCATACACTTGGTAATGGTATATACAGATATACAGTTAATACAATTAAAATATAAAACAGTTTTAAAATCAACGCGTAGCATATAACTTTAGACTAAATTTATTGAAAAAATATTTATCATCGGAATCGACCTCTTGATCACATCACAAATTATTTTCAACAAGAATTATATTGGTTATATTTTAATAGAATATGTTTCATTTAGTTTACTGCAGTTTGTTACTTCTAAGATACCTAAGGCCTACACCTGCACGCCCACATTACACTGCGTATCTATTATTGTCGTCTGTCGAAACGTTGCAGGGTCACTGCAGGTACAATGTAATGTGCAGTATTGTAATGACGATTACTTGTACAAATTTTCGAAAAATACAAAAATAAATTAATACCATTTGTTCGACCAAAGACCAAACGATCACCTCAAGATTCTACGAATATTCAACGTTTTAGTATAATAATATATATGCGCGATTCAGTATCCACTCCTCCACCGCAGAAATCCTCGTGGGTCGCACCGTTGTCTGTTGTATATACTTATATTATACATATTATATATTGCAGTACCGTCGGCAGGGGGCCAAACGACATGTCCCTTATACAATAAACGCGTGCGATATAGGGGTCGGGGTGTTATTAAATAAGTTCTATGGCGGTGCGCACGGGGGGTGAGTCTGAGCGGGTCTCGCACACAGGTGCGCGTCGGCGTCGTGATTTTAATATTTTAAAATAATATATGTACATTGTACACTGCAACTGAAACCACGCAGCAACGGCGGCATAGGAACTTTGACGGAATTGGGTCAGTCGGCCATCGATCGACTGCGGCAGCGGCCTAGTGGCGTACATCACGCGCACGTAACAAATTTGTGCTACATATTGGGACGAATTTTTTTTTTTTTTTTTTTATTGCTGTACTATTCAGAATAGGCAATGAACTAGTTAAGATCGTGTATAGTGGCCGTCTTATAGATGACGTGGGCTTATAGTATTATTGTGCTGACGAGCTGCGCGACCCTACAGACACCCAGATATTCGGGGAAAGAATAAAGGCCAAAGGGAATTTCTTTTATTCGCGTCGATTATAGGTATTATTATAGTCGTACAGCAGCAGCTGCCGCCGAGACGGTCTCGCGGACTCGGCGGGGGGGCCTCCCCGCACATTTCGTCCGTGTCAAAAGCCGCGCGCCAAACCGGCTCGACGGGGACGTCCCTGCGCGCGTAACACGCGACGTCGGCCGCCCGCAAGACGAAGACGTCGAGCCGCGCGCACGCAGTGCGTGCCCGACGCATTACGGCCACGAGCGTTCGGTGTTCGCGCCGCGGTCACACTGTCGCCGCTCCGTATCGCGCAACGAAATCGTACCGTCGTCGTCGGGACGCGCGTTTTACTATAACAACAACACATCGTATAATATATATATGTGTGTGTGTTTTTATTATACCGTACGTACTACTACAACTACTATATACTACGTACTACACTACTACGCGCATACTACGGCCGGCGTGTACGTTACCACCGCGCGCGCGGTCCACGGTCGGGCGGAACGAGTAGCGGGGTGCAGGGGAGTGGGGAGGGGCGCGCGCGTGGGAGAGCGAGCGAGACAGACCGACACCGCGGTCCACGTTCTCCGATCTATCCGTCCTTCGCACACACCGCTCTCGCCGCTTTGTATTGCGGCCGTCGCCGTCCCAATCAATTGTGAAACAACAGCGCCCCGCGCACCACCTCGCACCGGCCGCGGCCACGGCTGTACGCGCGCGCGCGCCTTACACACGCGCACACACACACACGCACACACGCGCGCGCGTGCATTGTAAACGACGACGACGACGACGACCGCGGCCGGGCCCCGTCTCGAGTTTAGTACCGCTGCCGTAGAGGCTTCACGTACGCGCATAGGTTCCGTGCGCGTTTGACAGCGACACCACCGCCGCCGCCGCCGCCGCAGACGTAGCGCGCGCGCGCCCGATTCATTTTACCCTCCGAGAGTTTTTTTTTTTCTTTCTCATTTCTCCCGTATTATCATCGCCGTTGTCTCACGGCGCTTCTCCCGTTCCGCGCCGCTGCCGAGAAGGATTTTAACATTATTTTCGTTCGGACGTCGTTTTTTCGGCGCGCGCGCGAGCGTAGTTTTCCGTGTTCAATATATTATATTGTTTAAAAATATAATATTTATTAATCACGGATATTATGTCATGAACAATAATATTATGTAAATCCGACGACGACGACGGCGTCGTTGTTTTTTTTTTCCTATACCGTTTTGTGCTCTCTCGGCCGATAAGTCGCGACTATCAATAAAATAATAATTACGTGTGATCAACGCGATAGTTGCCGCCCGCCGTACACGCCAACCGTATAGCCGCCGCTACACGGATCGTCACTCGGTATGCCGTCGGTCCCGGGTTGCTGCGACCGGACAGCAGCGGACCATCATCTCGTCGTCGCCGACGACGGCTGCCCGCCC
Organism: Rhopalosiphum padi; assembly: GCF_020882245.1. Classification (NCBI taxonomy): domain Eukaryota; kingdom Metazoa; phylum Arthropoda; class Insecta; order Hemiptera; family Aphididae; genus Rhopalosiphum; species Rhopalosiphum padi. The sequence goes on from NC_083597.1 coordinate 36,317,259, forward strand.
GCCGTCATTCCGGCCGACCGACAGCGATCGTAGATTCTCCACGGCGTCCACATCGGGTAATTACCTAATATTATTGTGTTACGCGCGATCCCGATAACGATTGCCGCGGTGTTTCTGCGACCCGACGAAGCGTTCGCCCGTCCGCGGACCGTCCCGCGGTTTATCGCCTGAAACGTAACCCGCCGGTAATCGGCAAATTAATGCTAATTAATTAATAATCATCCCGTTTGCGCGCGTGTGTGAGTGTGAGTGTATGTGTGTATATGTGTGTATAGTGTATGTCGCGCATAGTATTCGATTCATTCATCCTTTGTTCCCGCAGGCCAATACACCAGCTCTTCTAATCATCTGTTGCGCTAGTGCGCGGCGTTCAGTGATAACACACATTTTTCGCTACTCGTCGTCGGGAGATAAACCGAGTCCAATGGTTTACCATTCGTAAACGATTTTGAAATTTCAATACGCACACTCGTGTTTTTGAGTACATGTCGCACGACGTACCTATGCTGTACCGTGATCGTGATGTGCCTGTTTTTTCTCAAAATACAAAAACTCCGCGATACCATTTGCCAACATTTTCGTCCAAAATATATCGCCCCCCCCATCTCCATCGTCATAACACAGACTATTGACCATATATATTCATGTTATTCTTATTTTCCTATTTGGTTGTTTCGACGATAAACTGCACACATTGACCACCGTTCGTTTTCCAATACTCCATGTAGTACCTACATATTTGTATATTTTTGTTTACTTTTGGTTGTACCAGTTTATTTGTATCATGACTCTTAGGCTTCATCGATACACATCAATTACTACTGCTATACGATTAAATGTGTCTATTCTGTGATCAGTCGTTATTAAATATGAGTCTATATACTAGATATTATCATTATACATACAGAGGCAGCAGCCATCTTATTCTCATATAAACCCACAAATGTATGTTTTTTAATCAAAAGTATTCTTTTTACTTTTTTTTATTAATGTTAAATTAAATGTATTATTGCATTAAGTACTTGAGAGGATGTTGGTGCGTTTTCTCTCTCACCCTTACACTGAATAGCAAATTTACATTCAACAGAACCAGTCCCGTGTTATTTTAGGTAGTATTAGTACTATAACGAATTGACCTGTTATCAAACTTAAATCCAAAAATATTATATGTGTATTTTGGCCTTTTCACAAAAAAAGTGTTGTTTTTAAAGCAAGATATGATTTTCTTAAATTGTAACATTTTATATGCTTGTATAAAAATGCCATCATAAGAACATAGATAACGTTTTTAACTTCAAGTTTGGTAATTGGTTAAATCACTTTAACATTAAAGTTAACAACACGAGGTTAATTTTGTCGAATGCAAATTTATTCTGTTATGTATGAATTAGAGAAAAAAATAGTGTGATGACTTCCGCATTCCGCTAAATACTTATTAGTTATTTCATAGTCATATCACAAGCTAACTTGTTTATGTCACATTTTACTTTGTATTACCTAATACAATATATCTTGATTTTTATTATTAAATAATAAAGTATACATCTTAAATCTTAAACATTAAAAAATTATTACAAATATTACATATTACAAATTTAGCTTTAGATTGTGTCCTCATACAAATATATTAGGTATATTGTATAGTTTTTAACTTTTACAATGTTGATTGGAACTGTTGCAAGGTCAATTTATTTATATTTATTTATACAGTTTACCTATCTAGTTAATAAAAACAAAACAATTATTTTATTGAATTTTTTTTCTTATGAATAATACGTAAATTAATTTAAAATTATTGATTTTCAACTATGTACATACTCTAATTTTTTTTTTTTACTACTATACTAGTAAATTTCTGCATTAAATGTGGCATTAAATTTGTCATAATCTTAAATATATGTAAATGTTATAAATGTTTAAAAAAAATTGTATCATATATAAAATAAGCTTTACTGTTAAATTTCTATAGTTATTTTATAATGTACCTAATATTAGGTATAATTACCAAGATAATTACCTATACTTATAGTATTAACATAATCGACAAACCAGTCAACATACATGTTTACAGCAAACATAACATGTTTGTCTTATGGAAGGATATTTGTTAACATTATCATTTATCAAATTGTATGATTTTGTATAGGTGACAATATATTTTAGAAATATTTATTATAGATGTTATAATATTAATCTCCCTTGTAAAAATAAACAATTCACTTTCAAAAAAAGTATTAGCTTTTATGTTAAATTTGATATTAATTTAGTTGAATTGGATATTATTATTAATTTACTTTCTATGTAGTTTTTGTGCACAAAAATATTTTAAACGAATCAGTTACAGTTAATTTAAAACATATGAAGTCTTACTGATTTACCTAATATGTTATTATTATTACTTAACAAATTATATTTCACTAGTATATACCAGATTTAAGTGCCTACATATTTTTATACTGATGTCAAAATTCAAATTTATCTTTTTTCAAACTTTGTGCTATCATCATTATCCTATGAATTTTAATAAAAGTATTATTCGTATTGTTGGTATTAATTATACATTTATACCTAGCAATTTGGTTTATTTCAACAACTGATAAATAGAAAAAGTATTCAATTTTAATTTTAAATGGGTACCATTAAAATATCTACTAAATGTATTTAAATATCAACTGACAAAATAAAAACCTTTAAAAATATAAAAGTATATTATGATTAATGATTATTAAATTTATTTATAAATTTTAAAGGGTATATATCATTTTACTGACTGCTACTCAGTATTTTATATTGTTTTTAATTTTTATTGTTTTCTTACAGATTTGGAGAGATGAGAAATTGTGAACAGACATACCCTAAAATAAACCCATTGATGAATCCACACGACAACATGGACCTAGTCAACTGCCATTCCAATATTTCAGTCAATGTTAATAACAACAATAACCAAACTACAGTTAAAAAATTGCCAAAGAAACGAAAATTTGATTTATCTCAACTTGAAGAATGTGACCCTGTGTCTGATCCACTTTTACCTGCTCAAAAACAATGCAACACCAGTTGTGTAGCCAGTGTCGTTGTTGTACCTCCTCAGTCTATAGCTGTTGATTATTCTAGACTTGATGGATTTGACCGACCTAACTATGCTGATGTGCCAGTAATTGTTGAAGATCATTCTGAACAAAATGGGGAGACAACATATACAAATGGTCATGATGAAACATCAAGACTTGGTGTTGACTTACAAGAATGGACTGATCATAGAGTATTAGCTAAAAGAGATGGAGTTTATTTGCCAGGTCTAATCAGACAAGCAACATCAAATGGTGATGTATGGATAGAATTTGACTATTCAGATGAAGGACAACGATATGTTTCATTTAAAGATGTTATAAATGCTAGCAAATATGATGTTATCAGTGATGCCAGTCCATCTTTAAGTCAAGTATGTTATGTATAAGTACATATATGTTTCAATAATAGCTGTAGGTTCAGATTATAGACCTTATACTAATAGACCATAACTGTACATACAGCAGCAGTATGAGAATCGTATCAATGTGTACTCAGTAATATTGCCTAACTGGACAACAAGTGTACATGCTTAACATTATAAGTATATACAACACGTAATCACAGCAAAATTAAGTGTAATTAATTATAGTGTTGCTCAACGTTCGCACTTAAATAACCTTATTGTATTGTACGTATTGATCATAAAACAAAATATTGAATGGTAGTACGGTATCGTACGGTTGAAATGAGAAAATAACAAGTACCTCCTATCTTGAAATACACATCGTACATTCAGTTACTGTCAATTAGTATAAGGTCTATGGCTCGGTCTATGGTACATAATGATATTAAAACAGTTTTAAGTTGGTAGGAAATTACTAGGTTCATAAAAGAAAATATAGAATATCGATTTTTATATTTTTATTTTTTTGACTTATGTGGTTTACACACACAGAGATCTGTTAATTTTTCACATTTAAAAGTGACACGTGAATGTAGAACATATTTAAATTACTTAAATACATGAATTTACCCGATATATTAATTTTGTTATCTATAGCCTGTTAGCATATAGATGTATTATAAAATTTATTTGTTTACAACTAAAAAAATTATAATATTATTTAGATTTTATTATACAGTTTAATACTTCAATATGAAGAATGATAATAAATTATAATAAGTACATATGATTAAAAATGATAAATCATTTTTTGTATTAGTTTTAACTGAAAAAAAAATTTAATTTTAAATATTCTATTGTAATTTTATAATTGGAAATTTAAATTCCAAATCCTATATGGTAAATAATTATATGGCATATATGATTTAAAATGATTATTCATTTTTGTATTAGCTCTAACTAAAAAAAAATTTAATTACATAGGTAATTTTAACATTTATTTAACCATTATATTTACTTATTTCTAAATTTGCAGTTAAATAGAGTGCAATTGTACAATTAGTGAAAATTTAAGTTTAAATATTATTTAAATTTCACTTTACAATATCTATAAGATAAGAAATTTAAATTCTAAATTTAGTATAGGAAATAAATATGATGATACATTATGGCATGTATGATTTAAAATGATTATTCATTTTTGTATTAGCTCTAACTGAAAAACAATAATCTTGTAATTATTAAATTTCAAATATTATAGTATTATTTAATTTTGATTCTTCAAGATCTTTAAGACAGGAAATTTAAATTCTAAATTTAGTATAGGAAATAAATATGATGATACATTATGGCATGTATGATTTAAAATGATTATTCATTTTTGTATTAGCTCTAACTGAAAAACAACAATATTTTTAATTATTTAAATTTTCACTCTTAAATATCTATAAGACAGGAAATTTAAATTCTAAATCTAGTATAGGAAATAAATATGATGATACATTATGGCATGTATGATTTAAAATGATTATTCATTTTTGTATTAGCTCTAACTGAAAAACAATCTTGTAATTATTAAATTTCAAATATTATAGTATTATTTAATTTTGATTCTTCAAGATCTTTAAGACAGGAAATTTGAATTCTAAATTTAGTATAGGAAATAAATATGATGATACATTATGGCATGTATGATTTAAAATGATTAGTCATTTTTGTATTAGCTCTAACTGAAAAACAACAATATTTTTAATTATTAAATTTCAAATATTATAGTATTATTTAATTTTGATTCTTCAAGATCTTTAAGACAGGAAATTTAAATTGTAAATTTAGTATAGGAAATAAATATGATGATACATTATGGCATGTATGATTTAAAATGATTAGTCATTTTTGTATTAGCTCTAACTGAAAAACAACAATATTTTTAATTATTAAATTTTCACTCTTAAATATCTATAAGACAGGAAATTTAAATTCTAAATCTAGTATAGGAAATAAATATGATGATACATTATGGCATGTATGATTTAAAATGATTATTCATTTTTGTATTAGCTCTAACTGAAAAACAATAATCTTGTTAATTATTTAATTTTGATTCTTCAATATCTATATGCCAGGAAATTTAAATTCTAAATCTAGTAAAGGAAATAAATATGATGATACATTATGGCATATATGATTTAAAATGATTATTCATTTTTGTATTAGCTCTAACTAAAAAAAAATTTAATTACATAAGTAATTTTAACATTTATTTAACCATTATATTTACTTATTTCTAAATTTGCAGTTAAATAGA